>NC_061109.1:36301876-36354376 GCF_015104395.2 Macrobrachium nipponense
AACAATAGTGATGATAATAATGTTATGTTCATTAAATACTGTTGCTATACAGCGTTTATCTAATAAATTTCCTTTTTAATTTGTCCATTAACTTTTCCTTGTTTAGCACAAGGGGTGAAAAGCAAGTGGCCAATATTCATTCTTCCGAAAGAGTGACAAATACAAAGCAGTCATGTGTGTACCTGACTGTTTGGGTGAATTATACGCAAGGCATAAGGAGACAGGTTCATTGAGATGGCTAAGGTCTATTACTGGAAAGGTGGTAGATGAAGAAAATTCATTTCAACGTTCACGTCTTATACACCACAGCACTGTACAAATACCTTCAAAGGACGACCGCTTGCTACCAGGTGGACATCTCGACAAACCTCTCTGTATAATTGTCTGTTTTATTTTACCAGTAATGGACATTCATTATTTCTGAGTAATTTCACCATCTCTTAAGTAGGAATATTGGCCAACTGCTCTTCCCATGTGTGTCATATAAAGTATAATAGAGAATGGAAAAGTAATGTCTATGATAAACTCTGTTGAAACAGTAACAATCAGAACATGTTTTAAAGTGACTTTCTTGCCTAGAGATGATGATAATAATAATAATAATGACAAGAAGACAAACTAAGAGAAGACATCATTGATGATGACAGGAATGATGAGGTATGAAAAAACGGCATATGAGGAAATACTGAAAATGTAACAGAGGTCGGAATGTGTGGAATTGATCAGACAATGGATGAAGTCAGATTAAAAAAGAACAAAGATCTCCTCCATGAAAACCTACAACACAAAGAAACTAAGGGAGAAAACAAGTGAGGTTCATAAAATTATGAGAGTAATACATGCCACCAGTATCACAGAAACAAAACCCTGGCCTATGTAGGACCAAGACTAGCAGTAGAGCTTATGGGGATACAAGCACCAACAAAACCATTGCAACAAACACAAAAGAAACGAAAACAGCAACTGCCCTGGAAAATGCTGATGAGATTGGTCTTGAGTAACCCAAAAGAGATGGCAGTAAAGAGGCTAAGAAACAAGAAAGCATGGGAGGAACTGAACGAGAAATACAAGTGCAGAAGGGACAAAACAACACAACAGAAGATATAAAACAGAGGATTAAAACCAAAGCACAGAAGAACCGATGGTACATGAACAGGAATAAAAGATACTAATGGAACAAACACTTCTAAACCAATCATAAACGACAATGCAGCCAAATAAGAGGGGAAGACAACCACAAGGAAATTCCTGACTCCAAACCAAGTAACAGACTCTGGGAAAACATATGGAGTAATCTGGTATTACACAACAAACGGGAGCACGACAGTTCGCCGCCGCCAGTTCGCCGCGCGACAGTTCGCTGCGGACAGTTCGCCGCGTGCCAGTTCGCCGCAGAGCCAGTTCGCCACGGCAACACTTCGCCGCCAACCTTTTCGCCGCGAACCATTTCGCCGCCAATATAAAAGCTGGCAAACATGCACAGGATATATTAAATGAGGAATAGGATAATAGGATAGTATAGCCTAGAGATTGATAATTTATAACGTTACTATTATTATCATTATTGGTATTATCATCATTTTCTCAATGAAAAAGCCAAATTTGCCTCAATGAAGAAGCTTACGAAGCTTATACAGTGGTCAAACAATTTGCCAAATGAGTAAATCCTCGCAGTTTTTTCACTCGACTGTATCTCAGAGATCAAAGGAGGCAAACCACCACAAGGTGAGTTATAGAAAATTGTATAGTATATAAGTACCGCACGAACCAAGAGTCGTCACTTAAGGTCTTCATTGCTCTGTGCTCTGTTCTTCAACGTTCCAAAGCCATAATGCCTCCTGTTTTGTCCGTTCGTGGAAAGGAGAAATTCGTTGACAACAGCACGACATACGTTTTCGATAAGGTTTCAAAAGACGGCGAAACGCATTTCTGGCGTTGTGATCAACGTTCTTCCTGCAAGTACGCATATTCATGTTCACCAAGGAAGAATAACCAAGCGTATTGGTGCCCATACACACCTCGGAGACGCAGCCAACGTTGAAGTGATGACAGCCCTGACGGACTTGACAAATCGTGCCGTTGTCGAGGCATGGCATCGTTCTGTCCAAGTCACTCTGGGTGAAATTCGGCCTTCGATATGGAAATTCATTAAAGGACTTACTCGATCGCAAAAACTTAGAGACACTGAAATTGAAGGACTCTTGGCTGGAAATCCTCCCCCCCGACGTCGCCCCCGATATGAACTTTTAAATGAGAGAATCGAAACTATCGTGAATGATTACTGTAATAGAGATAACATGGACTATCTACGAGGAGATAGCACGATCTAATATATCATACGGTATGAATCATGTTTTAGATATTATATAGTTTTAGATATTATATAGTGTTCAAATGAAGTTTCATGATTAAATTTTTCAAAACAACCTTTCTTTATTTATGCTATTTTTGCCTTTGATCTCTGAGATACGGTCGAGTGAAAAAAACTGCGAGGATTACTTTACTCATTTGGCAAACTGTCTGTCCACGCTAACCCAACTTGTGGTAGTTTGCCTCCTTTAATCTCTGAATAGATGCGGTCGAGTAAAAAACAGTATAAGCTTTATATTAGCTTCTTCATTTTGAGGCAAATTTGGTTTTTTCATTGACAAAATGATAATAATACTAACGTGGTAAATTATCAATCTCTAGGCTATACTTTCCTATTATCCTATTCCTAATTTAATACACCCTGTGCATGTCTGCCAGCTTTTACATTGGCGGCGAAATGGTTCGCGGCGAAAAGGTTGTCGGCGAACTGTCGCCGCGGCAAACTGGCTCTGCAGCGAACTGGCACGAGGCGAACTGTCCGCGGCGAACTGGTGGCGGCGAACTGTCGTAGACCCACAACAAACATACAACATGGCTCCAGGAAGTCAAAGAAGAAGAAATGAGGAGAATAAAACAAAGATTAACTGAGATCACAACAGACACAGTCAGACACCAGCAGAAGGAACTTCCCAACTGGAAAGTCCCAGATCCTAATGAAGTCCATGGATACTGGCTCAAAACCTTAAGTCCCTGCACCCATGCATAGCAGAACAACTCCAGCATTGTATCACAAACCACCATGATAGATGGCCACAAGGAAAACATCCGTAGTACAGAAAGACAAGAACAAGGGAAATATAGCAAGTAACTACAGGTCTATCACCTGCCTACCAATAATATGGAAGTTACTAACAGGCATCATCAGTGCAAGGCTATACAACCACCTAGTGGATACAATGGTAAGGCTGCAGAAGGAAGTGTAGAGGCACAAAAGACCAGCTCCTGATAAAGCAAAAGGTAATCATGAATAGTAAGAGAAGGAGTACCAACCTAAGCTTGGTATGGATTGACTACAAGAAAGCCTTCGACATGATAATGCACATGTGGCTAATAAAATGCCTGAAAATATATGGGGCAGAGAAAACACCATCAGCTTCCTATAAAATGCAATGCACAACTGGAATACAGTACTTAAAAGCTCTGGCATAAGACTAGCAGAAGTTAAGATCAAGAGAGGCATCTTTCAAGGCGACTCACTATCCCCCCCCCTACTCACAGAATTAACCATCTGATGTTTGTAGACGACACCAAGCTGTATGGTAAGAGCATCAAGGAAATATATATAGCCTAATCCAGACTGTCAGGATTGTATTTGGGGACATCAGGATGGAGTCGGGAATAAAAAAATGTCCTTAGTCAACATGCAAAAAGGAAAAAGGACAAGGACTGAAGGAATAAAGCTACCTGACAGGAGTATCAAACACATACATAGATGAAACAGGATACCAATACTTAGTAATAATAGGAGAGGAAATAAAACACCAAGAGATGAGTGACACGATCAGGAAAGAATATTTGCAGAGACTTAAGGTGATACCAAAGTCAAAACTCAATGCCAGAAACAATGAAAACCATAAATATATGAGCAGTAATAGTAATCAGATACAGTGTGAGAGTAGTGGAGCACACAAAGGCTGAAATCTGTGGCATAGAACAGAAAACTAGGAAACACAACAATACATAAAGAACTACACCCAAGACTATACATAACACAAAAGGAAGCATGGAGAGGTCTAAGCATAGAGGACTGTGTCAACATCGAGAGGCCCCCTCGGTATGGGACCACCTTGACCTCTTGAACCCAAGGAATTAGTTCCTAGGTTTGAGTCCAAGAGTCATATATTTTTATATATTCATTTGGAGTAATACTGTGGAATTTTCCATTTTTTTTATTTATTGGACATGACAAATAAAAAAAAATATCATAGTTGGGAATGTGGTTGGAGCATGAACTGCCTGATAATGTTCGGACATGAGAGTTTTCAGGCGGAACTATTCTGCAGGACTGGACCTTGGATTCCAGGGAGGTCAAGTTCTGGGTATAGGACTCTCAGCATTCTATCCGGTTCCCATGATGTGATTAGGGCGGGGATGATTGTAATCTTGTAATACTCTCAGTGGGTTTGGCTTACACTTAGGGCACTCTAATCATGTTGTGCCATCTCCTGTGGGGTAGGGTAGGGACACAGACATTTGGGAGTCAGTTTCTCATTTATACCATTAGTGGTAGAAGAAACTCAATGAAAGGTGGTGATATCTTTTTAAAGTTTTCAGGTTTATTTATTGTTTTTTTTTATCCCTTCTTAAATCTTTATGCCTAGCAGTTGTAAGGATTCGAGTACCCCTGGGCACTATGATGGTGCTCTTCTGCCACAGATGACGACCTCTGCACCCACCATGGAGATTTAAAATTCTCCAAATGTTGATGACTTCTCCAAAAATAAATTTAAGAAAAGGAGCAATAACGAATCTGATCCCTCTCCTGACTTCCCCTCCCCTGTACCCCCTAGCCATGCTTCACTGATGATGACTCCAAACAAAGACACAGACTTCTCTAAGAAATCTTCATCCAAAGTTAAATCCTCAACACAGCCAGGTTGTGTGAAAAATTTGAGAATGCTCCATATCGAAGACTTACCAGTCAGTTATGATTATGAAATGATCTCGACAGCTTTGAAGTCACATAGAACTATTACAGAAATCAGGATGAGCTTTACTGATAGTGAATTTAGATGGGAAGCTTGGGTTACCTTTAGTAGCCATGATGAGGCTCTAAAGGCTAGTAGTATGATAAGTGTCATACAAATTAGTCAAGCTATAGCATGAGAAGCCTTAACAGACATAGACCCCAAAGACTTGGATGTTTATTTGCCAACTAAATGGCCTCAAGATAAACCAGAGAGAGAGCATATTGCAGAAGTAAGAGCTCCTAAACCTCCTATGTGGCTGGTAGCTTCAGCCAAGGAAGAAAATTATAACTACTACAAATTTTGTAAGTTTCTTCAGAAAAAAAGTAGGTTGAGCACTTGGCATGAATAAGATATTCATGCCAAGCTCACAACCCAAGCATATATGCTGACCTTGTTGGGCATTAAAAGTGATGAAATGATTACGAAGTTCAAGCCCCACTTGAGCTTTAGTTATGGGAGAGGAGTACTATTTGATAAAGATCTATATGATGTTGCAGAAAAAGAAATTCTAGAAATGAGCACCACTTTATGATCATTTTAACCTTCATTGACTCTGAAGTACCTTTTCATGGCATATTTGAAAATGAAAGGGTATGAGTACGTCTTTTCCAGCAAGACCAATGCAGTGCTATCATTGTTTTCAGTTTGGTCACTCGTCAAAAAACTGCGAAAATGCTAAAATTTGTATAAATTGCTCTGGTGTCTATCATTATGATGAATGTAATAGAAAAGCAAAATTTGTGAATTGTCAACTGGAACAAAAATCCAATAACAAAAATTGTGAAATTTACAAATTTGGATGTCTGCACTAAATAAAGCCAATGCAGAGCATATAAGTATTGGTTTTGCAAAATGACTATTAGGACAACAACCTAGGAGTTCTTTAGCCACCACCCCTATCTACCATAAGGGGTGCCATGGCAGCACCCTCTAATATAGCAGGTGCATCAACCACTGTGGTAGTGGCCCAGCCATCTGGGTCATGTGATCTGCCTGTTGAAGCTAGAGTGCAAACCTCCAAGGAGGATAAGATGGCACTCAACCCAACCACCTTGGAATGGTCTAAGGCTACATCTAAGGCTACATCTCAGAGGCATATAATCATTTTAATGATACTAACATCAACAGTGCAATTGCTTCTATTCCAGCAACGAAAGAAAAACCCTTTAGACCAGCGGTTCCTTGGTGGAACAAAACCTGAAGTAGTAGGAGAAAGATCACTAGAAAATGTTAGAAAAAGTTTGAGGAGTGAAACTGCACTAGCCAAAGTTATTTACCAACGTGCTGTGGCCAAGCAAAAATAGTCGTGGATGTGCTACATAAATGGCATTAGACCAAAAAATCCATTCAAAACGATTTGGAAGAAAATTAAGATAAAGTGACCCAATTACCCAACCAAATAGTGTAGCAGAAAAATTAGGACATTTTTCAAGAATATCGAGAAGTGATTACTTTCTCGAAAATTCCAAGACATTAGAAATGCCTAGATTTCTCTTTTTTAAGTGAAAATAATCTTTAACCATATAATGGAAAATTTACACTGTGGGAACTCAAAGAAGCCTTGCAGAATACTAAAGCATCAGCTCCTGGTGAAAATGAAATACTTTATGAAATGCTGAAACATTCACAGAAAAGTGAAAGAAATTTCTTCTAAATATAATAAACGAAATCTGGGAAACTTGTATTATTCTTAAGAGCTGGAAATTATCATTAATCATCCCTATGAAGAAACCTGTCGCGAAAAAGGTAGGATCCCCTTTTTAACAACAAACCTTCCACAACTTCAGGTGTTAATTTTGTGAAGATTACCCCCTTCAGGGACTTAGTTTTCCAATTCAATCACATGACAACCAAAACGTCGTTGTAATCGCTATTTAGTAGTGGATTCACACTTGTGAGAAATGTAAATAGTTGTAATGTATAGGAACTGTCTTGTTTTTCAGTAAGAGTTTATTTTTTGCAACAAAATTGTAAAACTGTTGACCTTGTCTATTCACCCTTTACCCTGTGTAGCTGTTGCTTGGTTCTTACGAACTTGAGATAAAATCATAACAAATTCAAACAAGGACTCTTCTTTACCCGCCGCTATCGACCAATAGCTCTCACCCGATATGTTTGGAAACTGATGGAAAAGATAATGAACACCAGACTTGTATGGCACTGAGAAACAAATAAATTGCTCTCTCCATTTTAGTTTGGCTTTAGGGAAAGTAGATCTACTCTGGATCCCTTGCTCAGGCTCTCAAACCAAATACAAGGTTTTGCTAAACAGCCAAACAATAGGAATTTTCTTTGATTTGGAAAAGGCACATGACACCACATGGCGCTTTGGTATCATAAAAATGTTGTATAAGATGGGAATTAAAGAAAAAATGATCAGATATGTAACTAGTAAGGAGGAATGCACAGATTCATCGTTTTTAACTTCCCTTAGATACTGAGAGTTCTGTCGGCAGCTTAAGAATGCTGATGTACCTAAGCAGGTCAATGATCATCCTGTAATTATGTACGATGTTAGAGTTCCTTACCTAAGCATATCAGTGCCATGAGGGCTTGTTCAAGGTGCCTTTGAAAACTGGCTGCAACCAGTTACCGAAGGGTGTGAATTCATGTGTATGTGTGCGCCTCTTCCATTCATAATGGCATCTTTAGCCAAAACTATAGGGAGACTTACAGAGAGGTCTGTGCGAGAAAGGCAGAGCCACGATGGCGTATGCCGAGGAGTTTCCTTTTGAAAGGGCCGGGATATTCCAGGCTGTAATGGGTAAGAATTATTATGCTTTAGCCAAAGTTTTGGTTTAGTTGTCTGTTTTGACATTTTGTAAAGTTGTGTGTGCTCACTAGTGTGTTCTCCTGTCTTTTAAACAAGTGGATCTAGTGGAGGGGACTAAGTGTCCTAGTGGAGGGAACCATAATATTTTGGAGAAGAGATAATTGGTGTTTGACTATTACTGATTAACACTATTATTTACCGGGGGTTATCTGAGTTAACCCTTAAACGCCGACTGGACGTATTTTACGTCGACATTTTTTGTCTCTCGGGTGCCGACTGGACGTATTTTACGTCGACATACAAAAGTTTTTTTAAAAATTCGCGGAAAAATACTTTTAGGCCTACCAGCCGCAAAACTCTTGAATCACGCGCCTTGGGGGATGCTGGGAGTTCACGGATCAAGGTGTTGTTTTGTTTACAATCGTACGCAGGCGCGCAAGCGCGAATTTCTTTCTTGCCGCACTAAAAAGTATCTGACACATCTCTCGAAATTATTTCGTCACTTTGACATAATTTTTGTACCATTTTAAATTAGCCGTTACATAGAGTATATATATGGAAATGTGCGCATTTTTATGTAGAATACAACAAAAAATATCTCATGATTGTAGCTTTTATCAGTTTTAAGATATTTCATATAAATAACGATAAGTGCCAAAAATTTCAACCTTTGGTCAACTTTGACTCTACCGAAATGGTCGAAAAAAACGCAATTGTAAGCTAAAACTCTTATATTTAGTAATATTCAATCATTTAACTTAATTTTGCAACTAATTGGAAGTGTCTAGCACAATATTTCGATTTATGGCGAATTTATGAAAAAACTTTTTCCTTACGTCCGCGCGGTAACTCTTCCGAAAATAATCATACATGCGATTGTGGTAATGTTTGCACCATTTTAAATTAGCCGTTACATCAAAGTTTTATATATGAAAATGTGCGCAATTTCATGCACAATACAACTAAAAACAACCCATGGTTGTAGCTTTTATCAATTTTGAAATATTTTCATATAAAAAATGATAAGTGACAAATTTTCAACTTTCGGTCAATTTTGACTCTACCGAAATGGTCGAAAAACGCAATTGTAAGCTAAAACGCCTATATTCTAGTAATATTCAAGCATTTACCTTCATTTTGCAACAAATTGGAAGTCTCTAGCACAATATTTCGATTTATGGTGAATTTATGAAAAAAAAAACATTTTCTTTACTTCCGCGCGGTAACTCTTCCGAAAAAATCATACGTGCGATTGTGGTAATGTTTGCACCATTTTAAATTAGCCGTTACATAACGTTTTATATATGAAAATGTGCGCAATTTCATGTATAATACAACAATAAATAGTCGAAGGTTGTAGCTATTCTCATTTTCGAAATATTTGCATATAAATCACGATAAATAGAAAAAAAACCACGTTCGGTCAAATTTAACTCTACCGAAATGGTCGAAAAAACGCAATTGTAAGATAAAAACTCTTACAGTCTAGTATATTCAGTCATTTATCTTCATCGTGAAACAAATTCGAAGTCTCTAGCACAATATTTAAATTTATGGTGAATTTTAAAAAAAACTTTCCTTCCCTCCGCGCGCGGATTCTCCGCCACAAATCTCCGAAATGCGTAAGTCCCATTCTCGGAATATTTGCTCCGTTTCATATTAGGCATTTCATAGAGTTTTATATATGAAAATGTGCGCAATTTCATGTAGAATAAAACTAAAAATATTTGAAAGTTGTAGCTTTTCTTATTTCCGAAATAATTGCATATAAAAAAATATATATATAAAAAATTCAATATTCGGTCAACTTTAGCTCGTCAGATATGGTCGAAAACTGCATTTGTAAGCTAATATTCTTACAGTATAGTAATATTCAATCATTTGTCTTCATTCTGAAACATATTGGAAGTCTATAGGACAATATTTTAGATTTATGGTGAATTTTTTTTTTGAAAAAAATATGTGTTTACGTAAGCGCGTTACGAATTCATGCATTATTTTGTGGATAATATTTTCTCTGTGTTGCTTTTATCGTTTTACAATGTGTTATATATCAAAAAAAATGATCGCAATTTAGTGCACTTACAACGAAAAAAAAAGTAACTTGTTACCTTCACCGTTTTGCGCACAGCGCGATTTGAATACAATTATATATGAAATTTCGTTTTTGCGCTATCATATATCGCATTATTTATATACGATGATGATAATTTTTTCATTCTGATGGTTGCATACTAAACTTCAAGCAATGACAAAAAAAGGAGCCAAAAATGAACTTTTAATCTTGAAAACTAAGCGCGCTGTGATTTTTTTGAAAAAATATTTTTTCCGCTTACGCGCTCACTCTCAAACCCCTCCGGCATACGGGAGTCATTTTTTTTATTTACCGCTCCGGCGTTTAAGGGTTAATTGAACTATTAGTTATCATTCTATTAATTATCCTGTAAGAATCTGAATTATTCAATGAGTACTTTACTTTGAATAAACGTATATTTTTGTAGCTCCGACTCTGATTTGGTGACCTGATGGAATGGAGAGAGAGAGGTTGCGAGAGAGAGAGAAAGAAAGAGAGAGAGAGAGAGAGGGCTATTGCCAGTGATCGCCTTGAGAGAGAGAGAGGGAGAGAGAGGAGGGACAAAGTGTTACCAGTTTGCCTTCCACTATGGCTAAACGCTTACCAAATGTGAGAAATACGGGGGCGATGCTCCCGTTGTTAATAAATATTTAAATTCGCTTTTATCAGAAGATATATTAAGATAAGAATTGGAAATCATGTATCACGACCTTTCTTACAAGAAGAGGGAGTTCCTCAGGGTAGTGTCCTTAGTGTCACCCTCTTTGCTATTGCTATTAATGATGTATAAGAAAATATACCATCACCAGTAAAAGGCTCTTTATTTGTAGATGATCTGGCTCTGTACTGCACAAGATATGACACAGTTTCTACTAGCAGGGTCATGCAAAAAGCCATCAATAAAGTAAGCAAGTAGGCTAATAAGCAAAACTGTTGCTGTTCGGTTCTACAGGGGCTGAACTAAGGAAACCATTCCAACTCTTACCTTAAATGGAACTATTTTACCTTACTCTACTGAAGTAAAGTTTTTAGAAATGGTCTTTTTATGAAAAGCTCACTTGGAATAATCATATTGAACAGTTAAAAGAGAAAGTGAGGAGATCACTAAATATTTTAAAAGTTGTATCTAATTTAAATTGGGGTGCTAATAAGAAATCGTTAAGGCTTTGGAATTCAGTATATTTATCTATGTTACACTACAGCTGCCAAGTATGTTCATCTGCTTCAAAGACTAAACTTAAGGAATTTGACATTGTGCATTATATGGGGCTAAGAATCTGCACTGGAGCTTTTAGAACTTCAACCATTGAAAGTATCTATGTAGACTTCCATCAGCTACCACTGGACCTAAGGAGACATGAGCTAGGTCTGAGATACACCATGCGGCTGAAAAGCACAAGGGAGAATCCTTCTTTTGAGATCTTGAAACAGTGTAATTCAAGTCTTTTTAGATTTAGTAGATCTTCAACACCATTTCAAATTAAACAGCTGGGTGAACTGGAGGGTGAAAATATAAAAACGCAGAAGATCCTACAAGTAAAACATCTTGCTATCCCTCCTTGGGTTATTCCAGAAATAATGTATGCACTAAAGAGATAGGGAAGAAAGGTCTTCGAGAAAAAGAAGTAAAAAACAAGTTTTTGGAGCATGATGAGAGGCATATAAATGACAGTAGAATCTATACTGATGGATCAAAATCAGAAGATGGAGTAGGCTGTGCAGTGGTGTGTGAGGAGGAATGATATATAAAGTTACCAGACTCCTCATCTATAGTCACTGCTGACACAACAGCCAGAGTTGATGCTTTAAATCTTAGATCTCATGACAAATTTAAATCTACAGTAATATATAGTGACTCAAGGAGTGTTTTAGAAACCCTAAAGAAGTTTAACCCTACCCATCCCTTAATTCAAAAGGCCCAGGAATGGCTTTTTTAGCTTTCCATTTCACCACAAATCAGCTAAGTTTTGTTGGGTTCCTGGGCACACTGGTATAGAAGGGAATGAACTGGCTGATAATGAAGCAAAGTATACTGACAGATGTGATTTTTTAATTAACAAGGTGCCACATTTGGATATGCATTCAGTTATTAGAAGATGCCGTAAGAAATGGCAGAAGAGATGGTCTTCCCCTATTTTATCCACAAATAGGAAGTACACAAATATTAGAAAATGTATTAATTTTTGGAGTTCGGGTTTTGATCGCATCAGGAGATTTTGATCATTCTAACATGGCTTAGGATTGGCCATACCCTCTTCACCCATAATCATATTCTAGAGGGACCAGGTCCCCAGTTTGTTCTCACTGTGATGGTCAGTTATTCATTAAGCACATGCTGGTGCACTTTCTCAGATTTAATCACCTAATGGTAAAGTTCGTAATAGCTGGGAAGACTATTTTAAAAATGTTTAAATGATGGTTTTGAGGTAGATAACCTTCTTGGTTATCTGAAAGAATCTGGTTATTTTAATGAGATATGATTTCAGTATATTCAGTAAAGATTTTAATCTTTTTTTTAATATTATAAAGTATCTAAGTTTGAATAAAAAAAAAATTATATTTTTTTTCATTGATTTCATCTATCGGCATTCTTCATTTTTCACATTCATATGTGAACACTATTATTATTCATTTATTCATAATTTATCATACAAATTTATATATTTCATTTTCATTAGGGCGCTGAATAATCCTGATGGGGTGCTGGGTCCTCAAGACCTAAATTTCATAATCAATCAATCTATCAGTCAACATCGAGAGTTGAACACTAGGTGCAATACCTGAAAACCAGTGAAGACAAGTGGCTAAGGAGTGGATGGGGAGGACTGAATAAAGTAGGCGAAGACCCAGAAATACACAGACAGGAGAATGGAAAACAGAACAGAGGGATGGCACAGCAAACCGATGCATATACAGTCCATGAAACAGACTAAAGAACTAGACAGCGACAAAACATGGTAATGGCTACAAAGGGGAAAACTCGAGAAGGAAACAGAAGAAGTGCTAACAGAGGTACAAGATCAGGCTCTAAGAGCCAGTATGTCTAAAAAACATTAGATTGAAATAACATCTCACCCATGTACAGGAGGTAGAATATGAAAGATGAGACCGTAAACCACGGAAAGTGAATGTTCGATGCTTGCACAGAACCAGTACAAAAAGAGGCATGACTTAGTTGCAAAAGTCTTTCACTGGAGCCTTGCAAGAAACACCTGCTAGCTTGCAGCATTAAGTGGTATGAACACCAGCCTGAAGGAGTGACAGAAAACGATCAGGCAAAGATCCACTTACACTAATGGTATCAGAACATATAGGGTGATATGTGCCAATACACCAGACTTGACGCTGGGAAACAAAATCAAGAATAAAGTATTACTCATTGATGTCGCAGCACCAATGCACACTAGAGTAAATGAGAAAGAATGAGAAAAAATTAATAAGTATCACTACATGAAAATAGGAATAAGAAGGATATGGCATATGCCAGTGGAGATTATACCCATAATCATAGGAACACTAGGCACGATCCCAAAATCCCTGAAAAGCAAACTGGGAAAATTAGATGCCTAAGTAGCTCCAGGACTCATAGCAAAAAAAGTGATGGACCCCTAAGGAGGTAGGATGCAACCTGGAACCACCCAGTCTAATAGGATTACTGAGATAGAAAAAATATACACTAATAATAATAATAATAAAAACAACAATAATAATAATAGTAATAATAATAATAATAATAATTTTTCTTCTCTTGTCCATTTCTTCCTTTTTGCTTCTGTAGCTCCAATCTAAGGCTGTTGATTACTGTCGTTGTGGTGATCAGTTTGCTGAATGACGACCTCCAAGTACCTGACCGTCTTCCCCTTCAATTGGGTTGAATACCTGGTTGCCGGACGAAGCTCCTCTGTTGCCAGAGGTTCCATTTACGTCGTTGTCGTTTATTTCTTCATTTCTTCCCATCTTTGCTGAGTTTTGCCATTTAACCCATAACCGGACCCTACCCCATCAGGGATAGGTACTCATTTACAGCAGAGTAGACTGATGAAATTTTGGTAAAGATCCTTTCCCAAGGAATCAACGCCGAGGAGAGCAGTCACCCATCCAACGACTGACCAGCCCCAATGTTGCTTAACTTGACTTAAGTCCATTGACGACCTAACCCACTCCTCCACTAAAGGGATAAAGCTACCAGATGGGAGCAACATCAAACACATACGTAGATGAGACAGGATACAAATACCTGGGAATAATGGAAGGAGGGGATATAAAACACCAAGAGATGAAGGACACGATCAGGAAAGAATATATGCAGAGACTCAAGGCGATACTCAAGTCAAAACTCAACGCCGGAAATATGATAAAAGCCATAAAACACATGGGCAGTGCCAGTAAGTAATTCAGATACAGCGCAGGAATAGTGGAATGGACGAAGGCAGAACTCCGCAGCATAGATCAGAAAACAAGGAAACATATGACAATACACAAAGCACTACACCCAAGAGCAAACACGGACAGACTATACATAACATGAAAGGAAGGAGGGAGAGCACTACTAAGTATAGAGGACTGCGTCAACATCGAGAACAGAGCACTGGGGCAATATCTGAAAACCAGTGAAGACGAGTGGCTAAAGAGTGCATGGGAAGAAGGACTAATAAAAGTAGACAAGGACCCAGAAAATATACAGAGACAGGAGAATGACAGACAGAACAGAGGACTGGCACAACAAACCAATGCACGACAATACATGAGACAGACTAAAGAACTAGCCAGCGATGACACATGGCAATGGCTTCAGAGGGAGAGCTAAAGAAGGAAACTGAAGGAATGATAACAGCGGCACAAGATCAGGCCCTAAGAACAGATATATTCAAAGAACGATAGACGGAAATAACATCTCTCCCATATAGTAGAAGTGCAATACGAAAAATGAAACCATAAACCACATAGCAAGCGAATGCCCCTGCACTTGCACAGAAACCAGTACAAAAAGAGGCATGATTCAGTGGCAAAAGCCCTCCACTGGAGCCTGTGCAAGAAACACCAGCTACCTTGCAGTAATAAGTGGTACGAGCACCAACCTGAGGGAGTGATAGAAAACGATCAGGCAAAGATCCTCTGGGACTATGAATAAGAACGGATAGGGTGATACGTGCAAACAGACCAGACGTGACGTTGATTGACAAAGTCAAGAAGAAAGTATCACTCATTGACGTGGCAATACCATGGGACACCAGAGTTGAAGAGAAAGAGTGGGAAAAAATGGATGAGTATCAAGATCTGAAAATAGAAATAAGAAGGATTTGGATATGCCAGTGGAAATCGTAACCATAATCATAGGAGCACTAGGCACAATCACAAGATCCTGAAAAGGAACCTAGAAAAACTAGAGGCTGAAGTAGCTCCAGGACTCATGCAGAAGAGTGTGATCCTAGAAACGGCACACATAGTAAGAAAAGTGATGGACTCCTAAGGAGGCAGGATGCAACCCGGTACCCCACACTATAAATACACCAGTCGAATTGGAAGACTGTATAGAGCAAAAAAAAAAAAAACAAAAAAAAAAAAAAAAAAAAAACAGTAATAATCATCATCATCATCATCATCATCATCATCATTATTATTATTATTATCTATTATTATATTAGTACATTCTCTGAGGGCAGTAGTATTGAAAATAATTGCTGTTTCTATGGTATTCAATATATAATATCTATATTTTTCTTATTGTCTTCCTTTCATCAGAATGTAACTGGTGTATCAAGCTTCCTAAGAACATATAAAGTTTCCCTGTTATTCCAGTTTTATTACCTCTGAAAGTCCAACAAGTATGTTCTGGCCATTTGGTGGTCATTTACAGAGTGCATGGTAATAAAGCTGAAATAAATGGAAAACTTTGCATGTCCTTAGGAAACTTGTTACACCAGCTGCACAGTGAAGAAAAGAAGATAGAGAAGACTATGTAAGTTGAATGTTGTAGGAACAGCAATTATTTTCAATAATAATAATAAGTATAATAATAATAATAATAATAGTAATAATAATAATATTTTGGATGGAGACCCTCTCGTAGACATGTTTCGTTAAAAATGACTGCTGCTTCAGCACTATTAATCTTGTAGAGAGTCTTCTCCATCTTTCTGATGACGGCTTTCTCGTTGTTGCTTAGACTGGCGAGCAACGCACCAAAGGCATAGTAAAATTCGGTTGAGTCATTTGGTTTATTATTGCTTATACAATTCTCTCTCTCTCTCTCTCTCTCTCTCTCTCTCTCTCTCTCTCTCTCTCCCAACGCGACGTTTCCTCCTGATCCACAGGACATTATCAAGCGATGACTGCTGAGGGACTGAATTCCAGTGGAGAGTCCTTCTTCTTATATCCTGATGTTGCGGGCTCTCAAGTACGGTCTAGAGAACCTCTCTGGCAGGTAAAGTTTTCATTGGTTCCTGGGAAGGTGACTCATACGGCGAGCGTTTTTGAGTCTTGCAGACATTCTCAGACGGGGAATATCACTGGGAGCCTCTTGATTGGCTTCTACCTGAGTGACATCACCCCTGGTATTATTCTCATAATGGGCTTCACGTCCAGTGTTTGTTTCATGCGCGCTGGTACTTTCGTTGGGGGGGAGGGGCGTGGTCATCCTCACACACTTTGGTATCAGGAACGCTTCTTGAGTGGTATGAAGGGGAGGCTTTTACTCAAGGATAAGCAGCCCTTTTAGGAGGCGCAGACGTTGTGGGTCAGGAGCTCTCCTGATGATTTTGACATTCCTGACGGTGTCGTCTCTCGTGATGTCTTTCTGGTGTACTGCAAGGGTGTGCTGCCTAATGGCGCCCTCCTGGGCGTGGCAGGAGATCTTTTTAGACAGGCTCATCGTCGTCATGCTGATGTAAATCCCAGGGCATCCTTGGACGGGGCATACCTATCGGTAGACAACATTGGACTGCTTTAGGGGGTCTCCTACGGGCGGGGAGGGGTTGTTCTTCATCAGGAGGACCTTTGACGCCGATTCTTATAGTAAATAATGAGGGACACTCTCTTCCCTTCCTCCATAGGGCGGACGTGTTCCTCTATTATTTTCTTCATGGCTGCTTCGTCCTCCTTGTATTGGTGGTGCATGAAGGCTTTGTAGAAAAGTTTTATATCCTCCGGGGGTGGAATGTTTCTTCTCTCTTCCTCCGTCATGTACCACTTGTCAAAGGCGGCTCGTGTTTCTCGGTTTACGAGTTTATTCGAGTACCCATCGTTATTCAGCATCTGGGATGCTCGGTCGAGTTCGAGGTGCGTGTCCGGCCATGTCGAACAGTGCGAGAGGGCCCTCCTGACAAAGGCCCTGACGGTGGTGGTCTTGAACGGCGCAGGACACTCGCTATCTCCGTTTAGACAAAGTCCAAGGTTCGTAGCTTTGGTGTAGACTGTTGTCGCTAACTTCTGATTCGTCTTCGTGACAAGGACGTCGAGGAAGGGGAGCCGATCGTTGCTGCTGTACTCGACGGTGAAGTTGAGTGTGCTGTGACTCAGGAACTGCTGTCGAAGGGCTTCTTCCTCATCCTCGGAGTCGGCTTGCATGAAGATGTCATCGATATAGCGTCCGTATGTGCGGGGACATCTATGTTGCAAGAAGACCCTCTCTTCCACTTCACCCATGTAGAAGTTAGCGAAGAGGACTCCTAAGGGGGGAACCCCATCGCTAAGCCGTCCCTTTGGCGGTACATCTGTTCTCGGTGGGTGAAATAAAGGGGCTCCTCTTCGTGCAGAAATCCAGCAGGGTTCTTACGAGTCTTCTGGGATGTTCGGGGATCTCATATCGGATTTCTATATACCCGCTCCATGATGATCCTTATCGTCTCGTCAACTGGGACGTTGGTGAATAGGGACTCAACGTCTAAGGACACCATGGTTCCCGCACCGGAGGAGTTGCAGATCTTCAAAAATTCCACTGATGAGTTGAGGTGGAATTTTCTAAATGAAAAAGATATTAAATAAAAATAAACTTTACATCGATATAAGTGTGTGTTTGTGTGTGTGTGTATATATATATATATATATATATATATATAATATATATATATATATATATATATATATATATTTGACTGCATAATCGTAATCAGTAAGACTCGCTAAATATTTTTCATAGTCGTTGAAACCGATCAGCATTCTTCTTTTTGGATTAATGTATCATATTTTACTGCATAACTTTTGCTTACAACTCGTATTCAACTCCTGCCGACTGCTATCCTATTGGTTTAACTTCTACTGTAGCTAAATTCGTAGCTTTACTCAATTTCCGTTTCCTAAAACTTGCCGAATTTAACTTTTACGTGAGATTACTGGTTTCAACTCCAAAGGAAGTTAAGATTTCCCCCGTACGGGGATCCATTCATTTCATTTTTGGTATCTCGAGAGTATCTACTAGAATAACTCGTAACTGAGATACTCCAGTAAAAAAGCGATAATAATGTAAATACTCATTTTGTAGCTGAACTTTAATTTTAATTTCCGTAGCACATTAAATCAAAAGTAATCAAAAGCTAATTGCATCACCAAGTTTAGTTTTTAGTAAAAGAAAACTATTGAGATGACTTTGTCTGCCCGTCCACACTTTTTCTGTCCGCCCTCAAGCTTATAAAAACTACTAAGACTAGAGGCTGCACAAATTAGTATGTTGATCATCAAACCCGCCCCCCCAAAACGTCAAAACATACCAAATTGCAGCCTCTAGCCTCCATAGATTATATTTAATTTAAGGTTAAAGTTAGCCTTGATCGCACGTCTGACACCGCAATAACACAGGCCACCAAGACCGGCTGAGAGTTTCTTTGGCTGTGTCTGAGAGATTCATAGAGCATTTTATGCTACACAGGGAACTCGATCACGCCGAAGAAACTTTTTCGTATTTTTTCCTTGTTTTTTCTAAGTTGCTTAGTTGATACATTTTACAAAGGTTTCCTTAACAGATACAAGACTGCAGAGACTAATTGACTTGCTTGCAAGCCTTCACAACTACGGCCAGTCGAGTTCCGGGACAGTGTTTATGTTGTATCGAGAGAAGGGAAATTATTGCTTAATTCATTATCCTGTTATAAGTGAAGGAAATTATACTTTGCACTTCCAGAGGAATTAGTTTAAAAGAAAATATTATCACCTGATTGTTGGGGATATGTTAATTCTCACATTTTAACTACTCTGGAATATGTTACACACAAACATTTATTCACACAAATAAACCTCATTGACTTTAGTATTTTAATATGAAAAAAACCCGAGTTTTAAACCATCCCCGAAAAAGTGGAAGAGGCCTGTTATTTTCATTTCCCAGGTGAACGAAGATTGAAATCTTCCTCCTTCCCTCATGTAGCGTCCTATTTCCCTTCGAGGCTAATCCCATTACTGCTGTAGATTCCGAGGATATCGGAAAGGGGGAACCAAAAAAGGGGGATAAGCGTCGCAGAATTGGAGACTTGTCGTCAGCGCTGATTGCCTCAATATTTGTGCAGAATTGTATACATTTCTCCAAGTGTCGCGCCTTCATCTGTTTTTCCTTGATAACATTCGGCTCATGGTTGCCACCTGTCAGAGCTGTTTGTTAGGGGCGAAATAGAGAGTAATTTTTTATTGGTGGGAGATTCGACGAGGGAAAATAGAAAAGAAAGTGAGGACGCAGGAGAAGACAGACAGAGACAGTTATGGCAGGTGAAGTGAAAAGAGGAGGAGGAAGAAAAAACAAGGGAGAAGAGCAAAGACAAAAATAGAAATAAAGGGAAATCAATAGAAAGTGCACATATTTTAAAGATATAATAATAATAATAATAATAATAATAATAATAATAATAATAATAATAATAATAATAATAATAATAATAATAATTCAGTTAAAGATCCGCTTTTAGACAAATTTTGTGCAATATAATGGCGGAATTAAGCAAATTGATTATATATATCGTTTTATCAGCTTTTCTTATTATCCACTTCTCTGGCTTCCCCCAATGTTTTCGTAGTAGCTGGCCAACTATTCATATTGTGAAATTCTAAAAACTGCTGGAGGGGATGTTTAATTCAAAAACAGGATTCTGGTCTCATTTCGATGTGGTATACTGGTATTAACAATATACTGGTGAGGAAGGATCTCAAGTTCAGGCCAAGCAGGGCACGTCATTAGTGAGCGTAGGTCAAAGGCAGACCGGGGTCGTCTCTGGTATACAGCTGGCGTTGGTGCTGGTATAGTCGGTGTTATTGAGACGTTTCGGCCTCCTCATAGGTCATCTTCTTGACGACTCAGTTGTGGCACAAAAGCTAAATGTATGCATGGTGGTATTTATAGTGGCTCAGATCTAGAGCTGAATTCTAATTGGTTGAGCCGGTCTCGTGCGAAGGTGGGGATCTCGCCCTGAGGATCGTGGGGATTCAGCTGTGTGAGGGCTATAGTATTGTGTCCTGGGATGGATGTCGGATGTCCTACCTGCAGCAGGAGTCCTGTTATCCTGTGGGAGCTCCTGGTTATTTGGTACTGTCGGGGAGTCATTCGCTGCTCTCCAGGCGGAAGTGGGGAGGAGAAACGTTCTTAATTAATAAGCAATTTACGTTTCTCCTTTCCTATATGAAGAGCTTCTTGTAGGTGCAGACATCGGGTTCTTCATATACTAGTTGAGTTAATTGCTACCATAAGATATAACATGGTGTCTCTATTTTCGAACATTTACTACTCTATTCCCCTAAACCTCTTCAGAAGGTCAATATCCTTATCTATTTTTGAAGCTGTGGGAATAATAATAATAATAATAATAATAATAATAATAATAATAATAATAATAATAATAAATATGTGGCGCCGTAGGTCGTCAATGAACTGGTTAAACAACATTGGGGCTGGTCAGTCGTTGGATGGGTGACCACTCTCCTCGGCGTTGATTCCTTGAGAAAGGATCTTTACCATAATTTCCTCAGTCTACTCAGCTGTAAATGAGTACCTATCCCTGACGGGTAGGGTCCAGCTATGGGTTAAATAGCAAAACTCAGCAATGATGTTAAGAAATGAAGGAATAAACGACGACATAAATGGAACCTCTGGCAACAGAGGAGCTTCGTCCGGCAGACAGGGGAAGATGGTCAGGTACTTGGAGGTCGTCATCCAGCAACTGACCACCACAACAACAGTAACCAACAGCCTGAGATTGGAGCTACAGAAGCAAACCAAAGGAACAAATGGACAAGAGAAGAAAATAAGGAAATATGGAGATGCTACATCAGAAAGCAACCCGACAGAGAGAGGATATAGAAGAAGGTTGGTCAACATCTGGAATGAGAGGAATAACACCCCCCAAACAGAGCAGAGGCTGGCAGACCAAGTAAGGAACATAAAGAAACAGAACTGGCTCTCCCCAACAGAAAGAGAATAACTGGAAAGGGAAATGTCACACTACAACGAATTACACGAAGACGAACTGAGAGACGATGCCACAGAAGATGACAGGGATGATGAGGTATCAAACAACGACACATGTAGAAACACCGACGAAGTAACAGAAAGGACGGAATGGGTAGAAAAGATTAGACAATGGATGGAGCCAGATACAGAGAGAACAAAGATCCTCTCCATGAAAGCCTACAACACCAAGAAATTAAGGGAGAAAACAAGTGAGGTCAATGAAATAATGGGCATAATACACACCACCAGTATCACAGAAACAAATAACTTGGCATATGCAGGAGCAAGATTAGTAGCAGGACTGATGGGGATTCGAACACCAACACCACCAGCACAACCAGCCCAACAGAAACTAAAACACCAACCTCCTTGGAAAAGGCGCCTGGAAAAGCAAATCAATGCGGTTGATGAAAAAGGAAAAAAAAAATCTGACTTGGGTAAACTGAAAGAGATGGCAGAAAAAAGGCTAAGAAGCAAGAAAACAAAGGAGGAACTCAACGAGAAATACAAAGTACAAGAGAGGGGACTCAACAACACAATAGAAGATGTAAAACAGAGGCTTAAGGCCAAAGCACATAAGATCCAATGGTACATGAACAGGAATAAGGGATACCAACAGAACAAACTATTCGGAACCACCCAGAAAAGACTATACAGCCAACTAAGAGGGGAAGACAACCACCAAGAAATTCCTGAAGCCGAACCAAGTAAGAGACTCTGGGAAAACATATGGAGCAATCCGGTATCACACAACAAACATGCAACATGGCTCCAGGAAGTCAAGGATGAAGAAACAGGGAGAATAAAACAAAGATTCACAGAGATCACGACAGACACAGTCAGACACCAACTAAAGAAAATGCGAAAGGCCCAGGTGCCAATGAAGTCCATGAATACTGGCTCAAAAACTTCAAGGCCCGACACCCATGAATAGCAGAACAACTCCAGCATTGTATCTCAAATCCCAATGCACCCAAATGGATCACCACAGGAAGAACATCCTTAGTACAAAAAGACAAGAGTAAGGGAAATATAGCCAGTAACTACAGGCCTATCACCTGCCTACCAATAATGTGGAAGTTACTAACAGGTATCATCAGTGAAAGGCTATATAATTACCTAGAGGAGACAAACACCATCCCCCACCAACAGAAAGGCTGCAGAAGGAAGTGTAAGGGGACAAAAGATCAGCTCCTGATAGACAAAATGGTAATGAAGAACAGTAGGCGAAGGAAAACCAACCTAAACATGGCATGGATAGACTATAAGAAAGCCTTCGACATGATACCACACACATGACTAATAGAATGCCTGAAAATATATGGGGCAGAGGAAAACACTATCAGCTTCCTCAAAAATGCAATGCACAAATGGAATACAATACTTACAAGCTCTGGAATAAGACTAGCAGAGGTTAATATCAGGAGAGAGATCTTCAAGGACGACTCACTGTCCCCACTACTCTTCGTAGTAGCCATGATTCCCATGACAAAAGTACGACAGAAGATGGATGCCGGGTAACAACTCAAGGAAAGAGGTAAAAGAATTAACCATCTGATGTTCATGGACGATATCAAGCTGTATGGTAAGAGCATCAAGGAAATAGATACCCTAATCCAGACTGTAAGGATTATATCTGGGGACATCAGGATGGAGTTTGGAATAGAAAAATGCGCCTTAGTCAACATACAAAAACGCAAAGTAACGAGAACTGAAGGGATAAAGCTACCAGATGGGAGCAACATCAAACACACAGATGAGACTGGATACAGATATCTGGGAATAATGGAAGGAGGGGATATAAAACACCAAGAGATGAAGGATATGATCAGGAAAGAATATATGCAGAGACTCAAGGCAATACTCAAGTCAAAACTCAACGCCGGAAATATGATAAAAGCCATAAACACGTGGGCAGTGCCAGTTATCAGATACAGCGCAGGAATAGTGGAATGGACGAAGGCAAAACTCTACAGCATAGATCAGAAAACCAGGAAACATATGACAATACACAAAGCACTACACCCAAGAGCAAATACGGACAGACTATACATAACACGAAAGGATGGAGGGACAGGACTGCTAAGTATAGAGGAGTACGTCAACATCGAGAACACAGCACTTGGGCAATATCTGAAAACCAGTGAAGACGAGTGGCTAAAGAGTGCATGGTAAGAAGAACTAATAAAAGTAGACGAAGACCCAGAAATATACAGAGACAGGAGAATGACAAACAGAACAGAGGACTGGCCCAACAAACCAATGCACGGACAATAAATGAGACAGGCTAAAGAACTAGCCAGCGATGACACATGGCAATGGCTACAGAGGGGAGAGCTAAAGAAGGAAACTGAAGGAATGATAACAGCGGCACTAAGAACCAGATATGTTCAAAGAACGATAGATGGAAATAACATCTCTCCCATATGTAGGAAGTTCAATACGAAAAATGAAATCATAAACCAAATAGCAAGCGAATCCCTGGTACTTGCACAGAACCAGTACAAAAAGAGGCATGATTCAGTGGCAAAAGCCCTCCACTGGAGCCTGTGCAAGAAACATCAGTTACCTTGCAGTAATAAGTGGTACGAGCACCAACCTGAGGGAGTGATAGAAAACGATCAGGAAAAGATCCTCTGGGACTATGGTATCAGAACAGATAAGGTGATATATGGAAATAGACCAGACATGACGCTGATTGACAAAGTCAAGAAGACAGTATCACTCATTGATGTCGCAATACCATGGGACACCGGAGTTGAAGAGAAAGAGAGGGAAAAAATGGATAAGTATCAACATCTGAAAATAGAAATAAGAAGGATATGGGATATGCCAGTGGAAATCGTACCCATAATCATAGGAGCACTAGGCACGATCCCAAGATCCCTGAAAAGGAATCTAGAAAAACTAGAGGCTGAAGTAGCTCCAGGACTCATGCAGAAGAGTGTGATCTTAGAAACGGCGCACATAGTAAGAAAGTGATGGACTCCTAAGGAGGCAGGATGCAACCCGGAACCCCACACTATAAATACCACCCAGTCGAATTGGAGGACTGTGATAGAGCAAAAAAAAAAATAATATATAAAATAAATAATAATAATAATAATAATAATAATAATAATAATAATAATAATAATTATTATATTATTATTATTATTATTATTATTATTATTATTCGCATAGCTTCAAAAACACCAACTACCTTGCAGTAATAAGTGGTACGAACACCAGCCTGAAGAAATGATAGAAAACGATCAAGCAAAGATCCTCTGGGACTATGGTATCAGAACAGATAGGGTGATATGTGCCGATAGATCAAGAAGAAAGTATCACACATTGATGTCGCAATACCATGGGACACTAGAGTAGAAGAGAAAGATAGAGAAAAGATTGATAACTATCAAGACCTGAAAATAGAAATAAGAAGGATATGGGATATGCCGTGGAAGTTGTACCCATAGTCATAGGAACACTAGGCACGATCCCAAGATCCCTGAAAAGAAACCTGGAAAAACTAGAGCCCGAAGTAGCTCCAGGACTCATGCAGAAGAGTGTGCTCCTAGAAACAGCACAAAGTGAGAAAAGTGATGGACTCCTAAGGGGGCAGGATGCAATCCGGAACCCCACGCTATGAAAACCACCTAGTCGAAAAGGATGACTGTGATAGTCAGGAAAGATTAATAATAATAATAATAATAATAATAATAATAATAATAATAATAATAATAATAATAATAAGAAAATAGATAACCTAATCCAGACTGTAAGGATTGTATCTGGGGACATAAGGATGGAGTTTGGAATAAAAAAATGCGCCTTTGTCAACATACAAAAAGGCAAAGTAACGAGAACTGAAAGGAGCAACATCAAACACATAGATGAGACTGGGTACAAATACCTGGGAATAATGGAAAGAGGGGATATAAAACACCAAGCGATGAATTACACGATCTTGAAAGAATATATGCAGAGACTCAAGGCGATACTCAAGTCAAAACTCAACGCCGGAAATATGATAAAAGCCATAAACACATGGGCAGTGCCAGTAATCAGATACAGCGCAGGAATAGTGGAATGGACGAAGGCAGAACTCCGCAGCATAGATCAGAAAACAAGGAAACATATGACAATACACAAAGCACTACACCCAAGAGCAAATACGGACAGACTATACATAACACGAAAGGAAGGAGGGAGAGGACTACTAAGTATAGAGGACTGCGTCAACATCGAAAACAGAGCACTGGGGCAATATCTGAAAACCAGTGAAGACGAGTGGCTAAAGAGTGCAGGGGAAGAACGACTAATAAAAGTAGACGAAGACCCAGAAATATACAGAGACAGGAGAATGACAGACAGAACAGAGAACTGGCACAACAAACCAATGCACGGACAATACATGAGACAGACTAAAGAACTAGCCAGCCGATGACACATGGCAATGGCTACAGAGGAGAGAGCTAAAGAAGGAAACTGAAGAAATGATAACAGCGGCACAAGATCAGGCCCTAAGAACCAGATATGTTCAAAGAACGATAGACGGAAATAACATCTCTCCCATATGTAGGAAGTGCAATACGAAAAATGAAGTCATAAACCACATAGCAAGCGAATGCCCGGTACTTGCACAGAACCAGTACAAAAAGAGGCATGATTCAATGGCAAAAGCCCTCCACTGGAGCATGTGCAAGAAACATCAGCTACCTGAGGGAGTGATAGAAAACGATCAGGCAAAGATCCTCTGGGACTATGGTATCAGAACGAATAGGGTGATACCAGACCAGACGTGACGTTGATTGACAAAGTCAAGAAGAAAGTATCACTCATTGATGTCGCAGTACCATGGAACACCAGAGTTGAAGATAAAAGAGAGGGTAAAAATGGATAAGTATCACATCTGAAAATAGAAATAAGAAGAATATGGGATATGCCAGTGGAAATCGTACCCATAATCATTGAGAACTAGGCACGATCCCCAAGATCCCTGAAAAGGACTCTAGAAAAACTAGAGGCTGAAGTAGCTCCAGGACTCATGCAGGAAGAAGGTGTGATCCTAGAAACGGCGAACATAGTAAGAAAAGTGATGGACTCCTTAAGGAGCAGGATGCAACCCGGAACCCCACACTATAAATACCACCCAGTCGAATTGGAGGACTGTGATAGAGCAAAAAAAAAAAAAAAAAAAAAAAAAAATAATAAGTAATAATAATAATAATTATTATATTATTATTATTATTATTATATTATTATATATTATTATTATTATTATTATTATTATATTATATTATTATTATTATTATTATTATTATTTTTTTTTTTTATCTATTACAGTCCTCTAATTCGACTGCGTGATATTTATAGTGTGGGGTTCCGGATTGCATCCTTCCTCCTTAGGAGTCCATCACTTTTCTTACTATGTGCGCCGTTACTAGGATCACACTGTTCTGCATGAGTCCTGGAGCTACTTCAGCCTCTAGTTTTCCAGATTCCTTTTCAGGGATCTTGGGATCGTGCCTAGTATTCCTATGATTATGGGTACAATTTCCACTGGCATATCCCATATCCTTCTTATTTCTATTTTCAGGTCTGGATACGTATCCATTTTTTCCCTTTCTTTCTCTTCAACTCTGGTGTCCCATGGTACTGCGACATCAATGAGTGATACTTTCTTCTTGATTTTGTCAATCAACGTCACGTCTGGTCTTTTTGCACGTAACACCCTATCTGTTCTGATACCATAGTCCCAGAGGATCTTTGCCTGATCGTTTTCTCACTCCTTCAGGTTGGTGTTCGTACAACCACTGGTTCCACGCAACGTAAAAACACCATACAAACAAACAAAAAATTCGTACCACTTATTACTGCAAGGTAGCTGGTGATTCTTGCACAGGCTCCAGTGGAGGGCTTTTGCTACTGAATCATGCCTCTTTTTGTACTAGTTATGTGCAAGTGCTAGACAGTTGCTTGATATGTGGTATATGGTTTCATTTTTCGTATTGCACTTCCTACATATGGGAGAGATGTTATTTCCATCTATCGTTTTTTGGACATATCTGGTTCTTAAGGCCTGATCTTGTTCCGCTGTTATCATTCCTTCAGTTTCCTTCTTGAGCTCTCCCCTCTGTAGCCATTGCCATGTGTCATCGCTGGCTAGTTCTTTAGTCTGTCTCATGTATTGTCCGTGCATTGGTTTGTTATACCATTCCTCTGTTCTGCTTGTCTTTCTCCTGTCTCTGCATATTTCTGGGTCTTCGTCTACTTTTATCAGTCCTTCCCATGCACTCCTGATCCACTCGTCTTCACTGGTCTTCATATATTGCCCCAGTGCTCTGTTCTCAATGTTGACGCAGTCCTCTATGCTTAGTAGTCCCCTCCCTCTTTCCGTTCGTGTTATGTATATTCTGTCCGTATTTGCTCTTGGGTGTAGTGCTTTGTGTATTGTCATATGTTTCCTCGTTTTCTGGTCTATGCTGCGAAGCTCTGCCTTCGTCCATTCCACTATTCCTGCACTGTATCTGATTACTGCACTGCCCATGTGTTTATGGCTTTTATCATCTTTCCGGCGTTGAGTTCTGACTTGAGTATCATCTTGAGTCTCTGCATATATTCTTTCCTGATCGTATCCTGCATCCCTTGATGTTTTATATCTCCTCCTTCCATTATTCCCAGGTATTTGTGTCCCGTCTCATCTATGTGTTTAATTATTATTATTATTATTATTATTATTATTATTATTATTATTATTATTATTATTATTATTATTATTATTATTATTATTATTCGCAGACCTTCAAAAATAAATAAGGATAGATATTGACCTCTTGAAGGTGTTTCCTGTAATGCTTGAAAGCTTTTGTGAAGGTATTAGAAAGATAGAGAAATGTTTTGCATCCGTTTCGTAAGGCGACATACGAGAGAGACAGCGTTTTTCCGTTACCTAAAACTGTTTATGAAAATTCAAGCATTATCACTTCGAAGACGTGAATCTTTCCTTGCTAGATTTTCTTTTTACACAATCATTCAAAGCATATCATATCAGCGCAGGCACTGCCTGAACAGAATGTTACTCATTTATGAAAAATATTTTCCTTTTTCTCGAATTTCAGCATATGTAGAAATAAGATCTCTGAAATCCTCTGAGTTCCCGATTTAGCAGAAGCCTCTAACTTACTATACTTAAAACGACTTATTATTATCAATATATCATCATCATCAGTAGTAGTAGTAGTAGTAGTAGTAGTAGTAGTAGTATGAATTATTGCAGCCACACTATAGCCCGGAAAACAACCGGATGAAAAATGTAATAAGTAGTTGGGCTTATGGGATGATTAATATTGTATTTTGCAGTTATTGTTGATGTAGAACTTTCAATCGTGTAATTCCATCATAGTTCACTCCTCAACGCAGACCTAATCAGCAAATTTAATAGCAGTTCAGTCATTCATCAATACTTCTATTAAGTAATTTTAACGAAACACTAGTAAGGATACCTACTCTCGACGCTGCAGGATTTGTAATTAAAATGAGAATTGCCCGAAGTAAGAAGAAACAAATGCATTCTCTGCTTGATATTATTCTGAACTGTATATAGATGCTGGCGCAAAAATAAACTCACAAACTGCTTCAGTTTCCATCTCACCTTAGCTGTTTCCAATAAACCAATAACGATGTCTTCAAGAACTAAAAGAGTTTTACTTAAAAATGTTAAGGGGAAAGATTTGTTATCAGATTTGTTTCCCTGATACAGTTCAGAATAACTGTTAGGTGGAGGAGGATAAGCGTTCATAGGAAAGAAAACTGTTTTCGGTATCATCAATACTTCTAGACAATTAGGAAGATTTGATTGCAGAATTAAGAAGATAAAAAACAAGAAAAATATCTTTGGCATTGTTTGGTGACACTCGCTTTAACTTTGTATTCTTCTGAAAAATAATATATAATTACTTTTTTTTTCAATAAGTCATTATATGATGTATGTATGTGTTTGTATATAGTAATATATAGATATATATATCTATATATATATAATATATATATATATTATATATATATATATATATATCTATATATATTTATTATTTATATATATATATATATATATAAGATATATATGTATATATGATATATATTATATATATATATAGTATATAGATATATATATATATATATATATATATATATATATATATATATATATATATATAATATAGATATATATATATATAAGATTATATAATATTATATATTGTATATATTATATAATAATATATATATATATATCATATATTATTAATATATATAATATATATATATATATATATATATAGATATATATATATATATATATATTATTATATATATATATTATATATATATATATATATATATAGATTATTATATATAGATATATATATATATATATAGATATCTAATAATATATATATATATATATATATATATATAATATATATATATATGTTTGTGTGTGTGTGTGTGTGTGTCTCTGTGTATTTGTGCGCGTGTGTTTGCGGTTCCTTTCAAGTGCAACGGATCTGAGTTGCGGTGCTATTACGACATAAATATACTGGCTACAAACGCGTCGGGGATCAGGGATTGCTTGACAAAATTAAACACGATCTCATTTGCTGGTGTTGCGCTACAGGGTAATCACACGAGTGTAGGATGCTTACCCAAGATTTTACGTTACGTCCCAGTAACCATAATAACACTATTCACAACGGGGACACTTGTTGATTCAAATTGCACCATGGAGGAATCTTACAGCATCACAGAAAGAAAATGGGGGAGCACGTACGTGGTAAATGACTGGAAGTGATGCTTTGGGGGACGACTGGACCATAAGTTGCTTGTAGCAAAGAAATTGGAAAGAATCAGAAAATATAAGAATGAGTGACTGCCTTCAACCATTAACTTCGCACTTTACCTGATAGCCTGGACTCGTCGTCTTCATCGGTGGTGTTGATGAGAGCGGACCGTCTAGGGGCAAATCATCTGCTGCATGCCCTTTTATCAACTTTTCCCCTACTTTCGATCTGTCAGGTAGATGACTGGTGTTCAGGCATAAGCCTGACCCTTTGGCTTCGTGGGTGGCTTGATCCGCTTACTATGGCTTAATTCTTGGGTGTTCAGGGCGTCTGTGAAAGAAAAATGGCCAGCGGCAGTTTTTGTGGAAGAGACAGCTCTGAGTTCTAGAGATCTTCCATAGAGGTAGCGGAAGAATCAGTGGCTAACGTTTTATGGATTTATATGATTATTTCGATGTCATTTACTTAGGTATGTTTTAGATATGTTTATAATTTAGAACAATACACACACACACACACACACACCACACACACACACACACACACATATATATATATATATATATATATATATATATATATATATATATATATATATATATATATATATATATATATATTTAGGTACTTGTTCTTCTCTTTTCTTTCCCTCTATAGCTTAGAAGTTTAGATGTAACATAGAATTTCTGAAAACAGTTTAAAATTTTGGGAAATAAGAAAGTAAAGATGTTTTGGATAAAACGTACCCCTTGCCCTTATCATAAAAAGTCCCCAAAGGGAATAACAGTATGGATTGCCCGTAAGTCATTTGAGGATTTCCCATCTGACTTAATGCGGAAGCCAGGCGGGTTTACCCTTTCACCCCCTTTGAGAAGGATACCATAGGTCATTCGCGGTCAATCGCTAGAGAGTGTTCTTTTACCTGTCCTCACCTGCACCTGTGCACCTGCATCCTCGAAATTAGTTTTCCATCTGACTTGACCCTTGTTATCCTCATGTAGTTCCCCCTCTAATTTATTTCTCTATGGTCTCAGAACTCAAGTGATTTGTGTCATGTATTCTTTTTCTGTATTGTGTGATACTGGCCCTTGTGTGACTTCTATTCCAGATACTTGTGAAATCTGAAGCATCCCTTCTATTCCAGATACTTGTGAAATCTGAAGCATCCCAATGGAACCCCAAACTATAGGCCAGACGTGTGTGATCACAATATGAACACAATGACTATTATCCCTAGTCTGGTGTATAGAGGGGCTTTCCTGCCATGTAGGGGAGTAGCACTAGTTCAAATCAAGGAGAGAAGAATTGCTGCCAAATGCACATGTCATACAAATGAGCTACCCATACTTCAGTAGAAAATGTTGCTGATCTTTAGTCTGTCTGTGCAAGCACCTGTTACCTGCTGGTACCAGAGGACTTGATAAGAAGTCCGTACCTCAACTTCCTTCAATACTACACCTTTGGAGGATTGGGCATGCATGCCATCACTGATGATCCTCTGCGCCCTGAACTGGTAACCAGAAGCACATCTCATCTCACTACATTCTCCCTCAATTGTAATGCTGATTTCCATTGAAGTTTTCTGCACACTGCAGATTGGCTCTGTTTCTACACACTTCTCGTCCACGAACTAAGATCAATTCATGAGAGTCCTGGTTGGGTGTTATCAGTAGATCAATGGTGCAACTTTGTTGTCATTACCAGTGCCATATCCGGTCTAGCTCTCCTGGAACCTAGTGTGGAGAGTGAGCAACAGTTTTCCTTTGTACCATTCTCTTACAAGCGTCCTGATACATTTTCAGTTTTGATTTTATGATCTTAACCATTCTGGGTTAGTGTATATAGCTGCAGTATCATGGCACCTTGTTTTGTGCTTGTTACTTGTTACAGTATCTGCGAGTGCAATGGAGCTCTATTGCTTGCTCCTGTATATTTCATCTGATCCACTTTGGTAAATTATATATATTTTAGTGGACGATCAAGTTTACTTTATACCCTTAGTAGTTGTTAGTGATTTAATTTTACCGGGGAATTCTCTTCTCAGGTCGCTGGTAGGTGGCAAACTTAGTCATATTGCGCGCAGCACTTAGGTCCAGATTAGAGCCATCCATTTCCATTAACCCAGCCACCCACAACGTGAGAATATATATACATACATACATACATGCACGCATGCACATACTGAATTACTTTTTTAAAGACAGGAAGTATCTCTTTACTTTTTTTAGGAAAAATACAAAGTCAAAATGAGTACTATCAAACAATGTATGTATCTATGTATCTACATGTGTGTGCATACGTATGTGCATGTGCATGCGTATATAATATACATATATATATGTATATATATATATATATATATATATATATATATATATATATATATATATATATATATATATATATTAAAAGAAAAAGTAAATATATCGGTGAATTGTTAGATCTCAGCTTTCTCCGCTTAGTGAGGAGAGAGGGCCTAGCGACAAACACTGGATTGCTCGAAGGTTGCTGAAATGAAAGAACTGTCTGAATTGATGATCATGCAATATAAGGCTGATGACACTCTAGACTCTAGAGCCTGGGTGAGACTCTCGGTTGCTATGCCATTTCAAAGGCTTGACTGGATGTTTGTGTGGGTTTGTGCGTGTAATATATGGGCCCTGCAGCCCGAGATCTTAGAGAAAGGTGAATTTTTTTTTGTCAGTGATAAGACACAGAATGGTTTTGGAGGTAGTGAGGACACGCCCTTCGTAAGGTACGGTAACTTGAAAGACTTAGAAAAAGTTGCCCTTTGAAAAGAGAAAGATATGTAGTGTGTACACATTTATTTAATATTTCTTATATGTTGGGGGATGTAACAAATATGTCTCTTTATTTCAGATGGGTTCATGGCATTATACGAGAGAATGGGATTCTCTAAAAGACTTGACTACTTAAATGTAAAAACAAATAGATTATGAGTTTTAGCGGTGATTACTTAATCTAATTCAGGAGAGTAGAATGACAGTTTACGATCTTTTAAGGGTCAGACGTAGTTCTAACTTACGCCATTTTTAATCACTTTGATCCATATCATGTTTAGCTAGTTTCGGAAATAAAAAAGTATATTTTTGTATCTACGAGGATTCGTTAGCCCAGTTTATATCTGAGCTTGATACAGTTTGCTGAGAGATAGCCAGCAACTAAAGGTAAGAGGGTTGCCGCTTCTTTTATTCTAATTTAAACCAGTGCTGCATGGTCGAATATGCTCGGCAATAGGTGGTGGCAGCGGGTAAAAAGCTTTTTATAGGCCGTAGGTACACTTCTGAAGAGACTATAGCTAGTTTAGTCATATATTTTTTGTGGATAAAGGTTGTAATTATGTCACAAGGAACTCAGGTTTTTTTTGCTGAGTTAAGGGTCTGAGCATTTTCAGGGTTTGGGGCTGTGTTTGTCTCCCTGCGCTAGAACAAGTGCCTTTAGCTAGCTAGCACTTTGTGAAAACTTGTGTTTCGATGTTTTGGGTATTAAAGTTAAATTTTTGGCATATTAAAGTGTTTATTGGGTGTGGTGAATAAGTTACGCACATTTGCAATGGGTATAAAAGTTTGGGCTCCAGTCATATGAAAACGTGAGTGTAATTTCATGGTTTCCTTTCTTTTTTTTTCTCTCTTTTTATTGGTGATTAATTTGCTCAAAAGTGTATTTTTTTTATGTCCCTCGAGATTCGGCGGACATTCGGGGATTTTGTGGCAACATAGGTGGGGATATTTGATGATTTTGAGTCACGCCCTGGAGGGAGAGAGAGGCGAGTTGTTGAGAGGAGAGAAGAGACGAGACGAGGGGGAGGTTGGTGGGGAGGGGGGGAGGAGGAGGAGGACTGAGGAAAGGAGGAGAGGGCTGGAGACCGGTCCAGAGAGGAGAGAGAGAGAGAGAGGGTCGTTTGGCAAGTGTCTGAGAGAGAGGCAGGGCGGATGGTTTGCTGAACGAAGCGGTTCCTCTCTTGAACTTTTTTGTCATAGGGCGATTTACTGGGCGCGGTGCATGTTTATTTTTTTTCTTTTATTGGGGCCTGTTTTTATTAATTTTTTCTGGATTGGGATTTGTGCGTGTTTAAATACACTAATATTATTGAGGTCAGGGAGTATCATAGAGTACAAGAGCTTTCGTAAAGAGAGCAAAATGGCGGACGCAAGTAGTATGACGACTCTGCTTCATCTCGTTACGAATGTTAGTGCGTGCGTGAGTCCATTTCGTAGAGTGGTGGATGGAGTTCTTTCGCAGCCAGTACAAATATTTATTAAAGGTGTAAATAATTATTTAAGCGCAAAAGGGATAACAGATGATGTAGAAGCATTCAGAGAGGTGAAAGCTTTGTTAGATTTCAATAAGGGTGATCTTTCCTATCGTTGCAGGAGTTTTCAATATGCAAAACGTCAGACATGGGTTGATTTGGAAGCATTTTTAAGACCAGCTTATGGCTCAAAGGAACACGGGGATATGGTGAGAGATCTCAGAGGACTGTATAGAATATGGAGAGGCACAACTAGCCTCATAGAACATAGTTCAAAACCTTTTGACTCAGTGGGAGAATGGATAGAAAAATTGAAAACATCTAGTAAGTGGGTTAAAAGGGGGTAGTGTCTCACTTGACAATTTATATAAACCGCTCCATTTTACGATGCTCTTGCACGACGTACCAGATGCAATAGTGGATAGTTTTGATGAAAAGATTGAACCTACATCAGACGAAGAATTAATTTATGCCCAAATTCACAAACATATATCTAAATGTCCCACTGTAGATAGTACATTTTTTAATGGAACTGGCCTGAGAAATAGGGTGCAAAGAGACACAGAATTTTCTTCTTCCCAGTTGTGTGCAAAGGCAACAGCAGTTGCGGTGCTTCAATTGTAATAAACCAGGGCATCCAAAGAAAATGTGTATAGTTAAATATTGTGGAATGTGTAAGAGTGCGGATCACTATTGGACAATCTTGTCTGTCTCAGATACAGAAAGATGCGAGGCCAACACCTCAAAGTTCTGGGAGTTATAATATGAGAACTTCCCAGGCAGGTCATTTAAGAGGGCAAAGGGATCGGTGAAATTTTTGGAAGGCCAATCAACAAAAAGGGTACAGATGGTTAGTATGTGCCATTGTGGTCTCGTGGGGGACGCCCCAGAACCCAGGCCTATAGTTTATGCAGCAGTGGAGGACGTTGATATCCCAGTATTTATAGATACTGGCGCAAGCGTAAACTTGATGGATCATAATTTATATCAATCCATGTTCTCCCATTACCCTTTGAAACCCTCAACGGAGACGGTGTGTGATGTGCAAGCCCATAGATTAAACACCCTGGGTTGTGTTCAAATGCAGTTTACTCTTGGTGACAGAGTATTAATAGAACCATTTTTAGTTATAAAAGGGGTTGCGTTGGGCAACAGACTCTTGCTAGGTCATCCTGCATGTAGGAAACACAAGATTTTGATCCCTGCTGGTGTTAATGGGATAACGGTTGGAATACCTGGTAATTTGCTTCCTTATGAGGACGTGATTAGTACTGAGGGTATGGAGATTATTGAAAAGGGGATGTGTTTGGCAGTGCTAATGGTGATGATACTGGGGTTATGGAGAGTGGTAATATTAAAACCCACACTGGTGATACAAGGGAATAACTGCGGTGATGTTATGCGGGGTATTGGAGTCCTTGGTGGTAACAATTTTGGTGAATGTGACAATGCTATTATGGGTGGTGATACTGATACTAATATTGATATTATTTCTGATACTAACAGTGGGGTGGATGTAATGAGAACCAAGGGTGGTGATGTTTATAGGATCGTGGAACGGGGAGGTACTAACCACAAATATAAAGGTGTTTTATCAGAGGATGTTGTGTTTATGCCACATTCAAAGACTATGGTAAAAGTCAAGTGAGGGAAGTGAGAAAACCCACCGATGTGTGTTTTATTTAGGGTAGCGAGAAGCTAAGAGGGATTATCAGCACAGCATCAGTGAACAGTGTATCAAAACCTGGGGTTACATGGTTAGAATTATTAAACTATAATGATAAAGTTAGGAAATGCCAAATGACTACATATGTATTGGATCTCCAAGATTGGAATAGTGACAGTGGTTCAGTGGCTATCGTAGATGGGAAACCTGAGTTTTCAGAAGCAGAAATGCAATCAAGGAAACGAATATTTAGAGAACATTTAGCTAATGTGGATTATAGTAAGCATGTTGAAGTGGTAAGCAAGCTCCTGGCAGAATTTGGGGATACAGTAGCCTTACAACGTGATAAACTGGGATTGAATAATGTTCAAGAGCATAAGGTAAATTTGGAGAGTGGCACAAAACCTATTTATATTTCTGCATACTGTATACCTTTCAAAATCAGAGAACAGGTAGAGAAAGAGGTCAATAAATGGGAAGAGGAAGGAATCATTAGGCCTAGTGTGTCTCCATACAACTTTCTCTTGTTAGCAGTACCTAGGAAGGACGGTTTTTGTCCATGTAAGCGTCGATTTTAGACGTTTAAATGAAAAGACAACCCCTGACCATTATCCAGTCGCGTGCATACCAGATCTTTATGTAGAAATCGGGGACATAATATTTATAGCTCAATTGATTTGGCGCAGGGTTTTCTGCAGGTCCATCTTAGTGAAAGTAGTAAGGAATATACGTCTTTTTCAGTGCCCAAGGGACACAATGAATTTACGCAAATGCCGCTTGGTTTATCGGGCAGTCCGATGACTTTTACCAGGTTGGTAAATACAGTTTTGCATGGGTTATTGGGCAAAAATATTTTTTGTATATATGGATGATATTTTGGTAGCAACAGGCACGATCGTGCAACACCTGGAAGTGCTTACAGAAGTACGTAAGAGGCTTAGATTAGTGGGGTTGAAATTTAAGCTAGCTAAGTGTTCATTTTTGAAAAAACAAATCACATATCTAGGCCATGTCATATCCAAGGAAGGGGTTAGAATAAATGACGATAAATTCAAAGCAATAGCGAATTTTCGTACCCCGAGATCAAAGAAAGAGATTAAGTCACTCCTGGGTATCGCTGGTTTCTTTAGGAGGTATGTGAAAGGGTTTTCTAACATAGCAGCTCCCCTAACAGATATATTGCGGGAAGACGTTCAATTTCAATGGGAGAAACCCCAGTCGGAGAGTTTTCAGAAGCTTAAGGACGCATTAATGGTATTAATGAATCCCCCCGTTCTGAAGTTTCCAGATTTCAGCACACCATTCATGTTAGTGACTGATGCCAGCCAAGAGGGTATAGGTGCTTGCCTTATGCAAAAGTTTGATGGGAAATTCCATCCCAAAGTCTTTTATAGCAGGAAGTTCAGGACAAAGGGCAGCAATGAGAGATCAATGGCTACCATAGATAATGAAGCCTTTGCAATAGTATCAAGTTTAGTTCATTTTGAAATGCTACTGATGGGGAATAAAGTAGATGTCCTGACAGATCACGAGCCATTAATAAATCTTTTTAATAAGCCCGATTTGTCGCCTAAAAGAGCTCGATGATTTCTAACTATCAGAGATTTCGATGCAAAGCTCAAATGTATAGGAGGCAAATTAAATGTGGTTGCCGACGCCCTTATTAGACAATGGGAAATGGGTCTCATAGAGCAGAGGCAGGATGAAGATGAGATTCTGGCAGATGCAAAAGCATTTCTTAGAGGGTAATTAGTCAGGAAAGGTTATAATTTGCCTCTTTCGGGTTTAGAGTTAGAATGTAATCTATTGGTCAGGAAAATTAAATATAAATTGAGAACTAGTGAAAGTAAAGGAGATACGACACAGATCGTAATTCCAAAAGTCCTAATTCCATTGGTTTTGGATATAGTTCATTGCAGGTTCGGTAGTCCACACTTGGGGATAGAAAAAACGTATAATGAGGTGGGTGCTATATGCATTTGGAAAAACATGGGAAAAGATGTGGAAAATTTTGTGAAAAAATGTACAGTATGCAATGCATGCAAACCTGCAAGGATAACTTCATGCAAACTAGGGTCATATCAGATACCAAGTAAACCTTTTCAGACAATACATATGGATATCCTAGGAAATTTGTGTGTGTCTAGATTAGTAATAATAGATGAACTTACGAGGATAGTAGAAATTTTTCCACTTAAGCATGAAATAGCTGAAGAAGTAGATATAGCATTTTTCAATGGTATCATTTGCAGATATGGCTCACCCGAGGTTCTATTGACCGACAATGGCAGAGAATTTGTGAACAAAACTTTAGAATGTTTAGCGGAAGTCATGGGGATACAGAAAGTAACAATTATTCTATACAGACCTGAAACTAATGGGTTGTGTGAACGAGCAAATAGGAAAGTGCTTGAAGCTCTCAGGAAGACTCTAGGTGGTAATGATAAGAATTGGGACAGATATATTGATATTGTTAGACATAGTATTAACACCATGGTTAGTGATTCCATTAAAATGTCTCCATTTGAAGCTTTGGTTGCCCAGCGCGAAGCACATTTGATCTGTTAACTATTCCTCATCTAGATCTCATCATGGGGACAATACAATCGAATCATTGATATCTACAGCGAGAGAGAGACAGGCTGCGACTCGAGAAATGGTAGAGAGAAGTAATAGTAAAACATCTGATCCCAAGATCAATGTCGGAGACAATGTATTTTTAAAAAATCAATGTGAGAAATGAGCTAAACTACAAATTGGGTCCAAAATTTGAGGGTCCTTTTAGAGTTATTGAGGAAAAGATTGGAAACAAATTTGTAGTCTTAGAAGAAAAAACAAGTCGGTCGAAATTAGCACAAATATCAAAACTGATAAGAATTGGTTATGGTAACTAATATAATATCACACAGTTGCATTTTTTTTGTATGGGTTTTGCAAATTGATAGTGAAATGTATTCAATGTTTTTTTCTCTCTTTCATTTCTTCTACTATTTTTCTTATTATGTGCAAAATGTGGCATTTTGGCGTAAGATTCAGAGGTAAATATTTTACGTGGAAAGCTGGTTTGAAAATATGGCAAATTTCTGTTAAGCTGAGAAATATGATGATAAACACGTGGTAGTTCCTGTGTGTGTATGGGGTTTTGGGGTTAATTGTTTGCGTTTTTTTTTTTTGGGGGGGGTGGATTTTTGGGGGTGAGCTTTTACGAGCCAAGAGGGGATTATTGAGGTTTTATGGGTTTGGGTGAAGAGGTTGTATTTTATTTCACCAGTGGTTATATTTGGCACTATATAATGGGTGAATTGTGGTTTTCTGTGGTTTATATCCTGACGAGGTAGATATGCAGTTTTATATATTTGTGGTAGTATCATGGATGAGTTATGTTTTCAAGGACAATTTTTGGGTACTTTTGGTGATATACTAGGGATAATTTTGTGAAATGTGGTTTTATTAGTATAGTAGTAGAATTTTTGGGGCTATTTGGAGAATAATGATTTCTGAGGTTGTAAGTCTGACTAGACAAATCTATTGTGCAATTCAAGCACATGAGGTATTCACAGGTGGATTTTTGCTGATAATGTTGTGATAAGTCCGGTTGCTGAATTTTCCATTCGGAGTTGATTACTCTGAGATTTGTACTGTTTTCAGAGATGTTGATTATGACATTCCATGGAGATGTATGTAAGGGGACAATTCTAGTCGATGATATATGTTGCGGTAGCAAATTCCTTAACCATACATACTTCATTTCAAGGGGGCTCTCTGTACATTTTATAATTGGGAAAGTTCAATTATTATTATTGTTATTATTATTTTTTTTCTTTTTTTTCCGTTTTCCTACGAGAGATGTGTAATCGGGGGTTAAGCTTTTACCCAGCATTTCTATTTTAGACAGGAGGTATAGTTCATAGTGGTATATGAGTTAAATAGAAGGGTGTTCGGCATTATATTTCATGGAGGCTAGTTATATAAACAGTCCAAGGGTTTTGCTATAGACATTATGGTTTTTTTTTATATAGTATGTTTGTAAAATATAGGATTACCTGTGAGGATTCAGTGGGTATTAATCATATTTTGTTTAGTGAGGAATTTTTAATAATTGACCAGGAAATTGGGTATATATATTAGTTAATGACAGATTTGTGTGGTAAAGCAAGACTTTAGTTATTTTATGTTCATATAGACTTTTCAAATACGGACCCACGATGACTTTAGAGAAATCCCAACTTCACATGGTGGTGACGATGGAAACGGCTTGGTTCTACAGTACCAGAGGTCGAGTTTAAACATGAGTGGCGATGCTATGGATCGCCCTTGCAATGGATGAGATGTCGTCGGTGGATCGTCTCAGGATATGTTCTGGGACAAATCAGCAGTCTACAATCTTCTACGAGGCGGGTGGGAGACACACTTGCATGGAAGTCACGGGATACTTCCTTGACAACGAGGTGGTAGCCGCGTTTCCTTCATCAGAAGACGTTGAATCTACAGTTTGGCGACATGGGGTTGTTGGATACACTTACGAGGGTTGCAGACGCTGAATAATGGCGCGTGCTGAATTGTTTTGAGATGGGTCACTTGTTCAATCCTGGGCCTACAACTATTCGACAAATTCCGCCTATCTTAGAGATGGATGAATTCTTCTTCGGCGAACACCATACAATTCCAGTGGTTGTGCTTATGATATCCATAGTGAAAGTCAAAATATGTGTTATGGGGGCTATACTGCAAACATTATGACCATTATATACTAGTTGCTGATGTGGTGTGCAACAGGAGTGCACAAAGGACATTGGTGGCTGAGTCATCTTAAAAGTAAAAGCAAATATAACGGTGAATTGTTAGATCTCAGCTTTCTCCGCTTAGTGACAAAAGAGAGCCTAGCACCAAAAACACTGGATTGCTCGAAGGGTACTGAAATGAAAGAACTGTCTGAATTGATGATCATGCAATATAAGGCTGATGACACTCTAGACTCTAGAGTCTTGGTGAGACTCTCCGTTGCTATGCCATTTCAAAGGCATGACCGGATTTATGCATGGGTTTATGCGTGTAATGTATGGGTCCAGCAGCCCGAGATCTTAGAGAAACGTGACACTCTCTTTTTGTCAGTGATAAGACACAGAACGGTTTTGGAGGTCGTGAGGACACGCCATTGTAAGGTACGGTAACTTAAAAGACTTAGAAAAAGTTGCCATTTGAAAAGAGATAGAAGTGTAGTGTGTACACATTTATTTAATATTTCCTATATGTTGGGGGATGTAACAATTATGTCTCTTTATTTCAGATAGGTTCATGGCATTATACAAGGGAATGGGATTCTCTAAAAGACTTACTATTTAAATGTAAAAACAAATAGATTGTGAGTTTTAGGGGTGATTACTTAATCTAATTCAGGAGAGTAGAAACATCTGGAATAGTATGGGAGGAAAAGGAGAGCTGGTGGTGGGGAGAAGAGGTGGGGGAAGTGGTGAAGGGTAAAAGGGAGGCAAAGAAGAGATTTGAAGAGTCACAGCTGCAGGAGGACAGAGAAAGATTAAGAGAAAGAAATAAAGAAGTAAAAGGGTGTAGCTCAAGCTAAGGCAAGGCATATGATAAGAGGTTTATAATGAACTGGAAACCAAGGAAGGGTTGAGTAATATGCTCAAACTGTCAAAAGTAAGAAATAAAGAACAAAGGACATCACCCATATTAGCAAATGAAAGATAGGAATGGTACGGTCATAAAAGGAAGAAGACATCCTGAAAAGATGGAAAGAGTATTTCAAACAACTGCTAAATGAAGAAAATGAAAGACTTGTAAGAGAGGATGGACAAGTAAACATGGGAATGGTAATGGGGATATCTAGGGATGAAGTGATACGAGCCTTAAAAAGAATGAGGAATGGGAAGGCAACAGGACCTGGACTTTAATCCCAGTTCGAAGTTTGGAAAAGCCTTAGGAGAGGAAGGGGTTAGAACATCTTGTATGGATCTGATGGTTAAAAATATTCGAACAAAAGGGAAAAAGAACCAGAAGAATGGCGGGAAAGCATATTGATACCTATATTTAAAGGTAAAGGTGATGTCCAGGAATGCAGTAATTATAGAGGTATAAAACTAATGTCTCACACGTTGAAGATTTTGGAAAGAATAATAGATAGCAGGCTGAGAGAGGAAGTTAGAATAGGGAAGGAACAGTTAGGATTTATGAAGGGAAGCGGGACAACGATGGAATATTTTGCATAAGGCAGCTAATGGAGAAATTCAGAGAAAACAACGAGACCTGCATTTGGTATTCATAGACCTTGAAAAGGCCTATGACAGAGTGCCAAGGCAAGAAATATGGAGATGTTTTGGAGGGAGAAGATGGTGCCGGAAAAGTATGTCAGAATTATTCAGGAGATGTACAGGAATGTGTATACTAGAGTGAGGAGTAGTGTTGGAGAGACGGATGGATTGAGATAGGAGTGGATTACACCAGGGGTCAGCACTTAGCCCATTCATCTTCAACATCGTGGATGGATGTAATGAACCAGGGATGTTAGAGAAGCAGTGTCATGGTGCATATTATAACGCTGATGACATTGTGTTGTGTTCAGAGGGGAGGAGGAGTTGGAGGGGAGGTTGGAGAGGTGGAGAGCAGCACTTGAGGAGAGAGGAATGAGAATAAGCAGATAAAACCGAATATATGTGTTGTAGTATTACTGAGGACGGTGGAAGTAGCATAAGATTGGGTGGGGAAGAAAAAAATAAAGAAAGTACAGAAGTTCAAGTACTTAGGGTCCGTATTAAGGATAGTGGAAAAAACAAACATGGACCAAGAGGTGAGAACCGAATTCAGGCAGGATGGAATAACTGGAGGTCTGCATCAGGGGTACTCTGTGACAAGAAGGTCCCTCTGAAATTGAAAGGAAAGTTCCATAGGACGGTGGTCAGACCAGCAATGTTATATGGAACAGAAACAGGAAGTATGAGGAAAACAGAGGAGAAGAAGATGGATGTAGCAGAAATGAGAATGTTGAGATGGATGTCGGGAGTAACAAGGGAAGATAGGATTAGAAATGAGTATATAAGAGGATCGACAAAGGTAGCTGAAATATCGAAGTAAATACAGGAAGGAAGGCTTCGATGGTATGGACACCAATTACGAAGGGAGAACGTCATGTTAGAGACATACGATGGAAATGGAAGTGCAGGGTAGAAGGAAGAAAGGAAGACCAAGAAAGAGATGGCATGATTGTGTAAGGGAAGATATGGAATTGAAAGGTTATAAATGAGAACGAGGCACAAGACAGAAATCGATGGAGACGACTCATTCGCAATGGCGACCCCATATAAAAATGGGTTTAAGCTAGGAAGAAGAAGAATGGCAGTTTACGGTCTTTTAAGGGTCAGACATAGTTCTTCAACTTACATAATTTTTAATCACTTTGTTCCATATCATGTTTAGCTAGTTTGGGAAATAAAAGGTATATTTTTGTATCTACAAGGATTCATTAGTCCAGCTTATATCTTAGCTTGATACCGTTTGCAGAGAGATATCCAGCAACTAAAGGTAAGAGGGTTGCCGCCTGTTTATTTCAATTTAAAGCAGTGGCGAATGGTCGAATATGTTTGACAATATATATATATATATATATATATATATATATATATATATATGCGTGTGTGTGTGTGTGTGTGTGTGTGTGTGTGTGTGTGTGTGTACGTAATGAGTTATTTTTCAAGTGAGTAATTATTTATAAATTTTGGAACAATACGAAGTTCAAACGAGTTTTACCATAATCATGTTTAGCTTGTTTTTGAAATAAAAAAGTATATTTTTGTATCTACGAGGATTCATTAGCCCAGCTTATATCTTAGCTTGATACCGTTTGCAGAGGAGCAGCCAGCAACTAAAGGTAAAAAGGTTGCTGCTTGTTTATTTTAATTTAAACCATTGCCGAATGGTCGAATATGCTCGACTAATATATATATATATATATATATATATATATATATATATATATATATATATATATATAATATATACTGTATATATATATATATATATATATATATGTAAGTGTTTACATAATAAAAATATGGAATGTTAGTCCATATATATAAAAGTCTAAAACTAAAGAGGTCAACCAGATTGCTGCAGGAATGTATCAGACTAGAGACGCTAAAGATGACGTATACAATAAGTATGTAAGCTAAGATAACATGCCGTCACCTGTAGTCATTCAATTGTTTATAAACATTAGTCCAAGCTCCCTGCTTGAGACAACTACCCCGACCTATTATTCAAACGGCTACGTGATCTGTAGCGTGTCTCATTTGATTGTGTGTTCGTATGAAACTATGTCATTGTATGTATGTTCATATGTTCGAACTACTGTCTGTTCCTTCATAACTTGTAACAGAGATGGTAGACAGGCAGAACAGAGTTAGCTATCGTCATTAGAAGACCTGTACCTCTTTACCTAAGCTTTATCATGTAGAGGAATAGGATTAGCCATTATCATTGGCAGAAGCGATCAAGCATCGTCATAGAAGACTTGTACGATCATCCCTGATCTTCATCATGAAAACTTCAGAAAATTATACTATTTTTATACCTTGTGTTTTTCTACAAGAACGCCTCACCGAACCATGAGATTTAATACATCGTCGTAAAGATAATACCGACTTCGTAAGTGATCTACAAAACCCCAGACACTCCATTGAAGATGGAAGTGCAATACCAACCGACTTAGCGTATAGATTATCGCTAGTCTAACATTACCTCATAGGGCGCCTTATCATACAGGCACGAGCCCTAATATTTGGTGGCCAGCGGACCAGAAGACTCTACAACGTCCTACGAAGAAAAAACAGAATAATAAATCATGAAGTCAACGACGACGAACGCAGCAGATTCTTCAAGCAACCTAGTAATCAATCATTAGTGAGCGACTTCAGAAAACAACAAGATTCGTCAAGCAACTTAGTATCATCGTTAGTGAATAACTTCAAGAAAACAAACCAGACGGTGTCCTTTTCCTACGGCAACGGAAGCTTCGTCTCTCATTAGAATCATTCAAGAAAACATCGTAGTGAGCGTTTCCGGCACTGCAAGAAACAAAAAACCGAACGCGTCTGCAGCATCGGATTTTCAAGGGCTCGAATCATCGAAACAACGCGCACGGGGGAAACTGAAGCCAAACCAGGTCGTCCACTAAATTGAGAAGGAGGACCAAAGGCCGTGTGTCGTTATCGGAACACCGTGACTTCTTCAAAAGCAAGCTAAGTACAATTTTTTATTCATTTGGAGTAACTTTGAGTGTTTCCTTTACAGGTAGAATTTCGTTATTCCTGTGGCTGAAGTTACGAGACATTCTTAATCTTATTTTTTACAGAAATTATCTATATCATTGAGATTTCGCTACTGCGAGTTTTTATCTTTGAGTGTCTGTTTCCAGAAGTTCTACTGAAATATCATAATCATATACTATGTTAATTTTATCATTTTGGGTGATTATTAATCCCTTACGTAACAAATCATATTAAACAGTGAATATGCGTTTTACGCAGTGGGACGTCTGTATTTATACAGATGCATGGATAGGTCGTTAAGCACCGTAGTGATTAGAAAACACACAAAAAAACAAGTGGAACACCCGTACAAATCTATATAAATTAGAGGTAACACTATTTTCGGGTCATGACAATAAATGCTCCTTTGCAAAGTCCCGATCGCAGTTTTAGCCTTGAGTTTTTTGAGTTATATAAAATATCGAACCTCAATGACTCAACTTAACTTTTAAAATATGGCTGGATTGCAAGGAATAACATGTCTGTAAAAACTTTCATCAGGCTAAAATGCGCTGACCAGGATCCCTCACTATTTCAAATTTTAGCAAAGAATGAAGTACAAACAGTTTAATATGAATACAGTAGAGATAACTTGTCTTATTAGTAATCGCTCAGTTCCTAATAGTTAGTCATTCATTGCTTTATACGTAACCAGCAACGTAATGCTAAAACACACAATATGTTGCCGATGGTAATAAAGAGAAGGATCCTAATTATTACAAAAAGAAATAGAAACAGTAGCCCGTTCAGAATCAAACAAGCAAACTCGGTGACTGTGTCACCTAGTCAAGCGGTCAAGGTCAGTCAAAAAAACTGCCGAAGTGTTCAAAACATAGCAAATTCCACACAATAAGCGACTCTAGCAGAGTGGGGAAAAGCGATGTTGGTTCATACCAATATCTTTTTGAATTAAAAAGGATTTTTCCTATGAAACACACGACCGTATAAGTAATCAGAGCAGGTTTTTCGTTTTAATTTTAATACATTAAGTTATAATAAATACTGGTGATTAAGCCCAACTGTACGCGCCGTAAAAATTAGAATATCTTGTTTTATTTCTTTAGTACACGCAATATCTTGTATTTACGGACTCACCGTCTGTTGTTCGAACTTCCCTAATGAGAAGTCCGGATAAGCGAGCGTTTACAGATACCTCTATAGTTATAAAAAACATTGATCTGTATCTAGTGTAATTGTAAGATTCATCTAGGGGTATACAAAATATTATCTTACATCCTGCAAAATAAGGCGTGTTTATCAAAGGAAAATCCTATAAACCTTCAAACATAGTAAAATCCGTTTGAACAAAAATGAGACAGTTCATCAAATAATACTTATATAAAGGAACTATACATTTGTCTCATAATCGTAACATTGTTCAAATGACCCAACAGAATTCTCCCACAACCACAGTCGCAATTTGCACGCAAAATCTCGAGAAGCATGCACCCTCGAATGTCTTAGTGCGTGTAAAAAGACTTTGCTGGGAAATGAAATTTTTAATCCTTCCCGACACTCTGAAATATAACGATTTCCGCGAACAAAGCCCTAAAAGTATACATATCGTGGATACGGAAGTTATAAATATCGCATTTTTTATTGTTGCTAATTTTTAATCACGCCCAACCAGTCGTGTGGATGAATCTCTCTGATATCTATCTAAAGTAATATCCGTAAAGTCATTCAAGCAGAGGTGATTCAGCAGAAATTTTTTTTATCTTCTACCTGAATACCAGGAAGTTTCTCCACTAGCGAGTGATCTCTGGGAGAAAAACGGATGTAATTTAACACAAAACACGGTCTAAGGACAAACAAAGCTATTTACGTACCTTCGTATAGATTCTCAATGAAATTTTAAAATAGAGATAAATGACGAAGTTGAAAAATGTTAGTAATAGGAGTCATTAGGAAATCAAATAGCCCATATAATTTTTCCCTCAAACGTCATGCCCCATAAAAGATCGGACTTGGCGTATCTGCGCAGATTCTGTCGCTTAAACAAGGGAAACGACTCCGATAGTTTCCAGTGCGATGTACCGACGACATCTTATCTCTGTTAGGTTAGAATAAATTTTTTTTTCACCAACTTGGACTTACTTAAATGCTTTTACCAGATCCAGTTACCTAATGATTGTACCTCATACACCGTTTTCAGCACACTCAAGGACATTATCAATTTTTACGTATGCCTCCGGCTTACGTTGCGTCCAATTACAATATAGTGTTTGGAGACTTTAGGGGATAACCTACATGCCTATATGGATGATCTTGTAATCTTTCTAATACCTTAGAAGTACATTCACATAAAGTAGAGCTAGTGCTACGAGACAAAGACAAATAATCTCAGAGTAAAATATCTAAATGTGAGTTTTTTAAACCGAACATGTTTATCTAGGTTTTATGTGTCTGGTCAAGGTCTTAAAAGTAGTCCATGGTAAGGTGTCGGCTATTCATAACTTTCCGGTACTTATTAACGTAAAAGGGGGATACAGCATTTTTGCGCTGTATGGGTATTACAATAGTATGTAAATATGTAACTCTTCAATGATGACAGCTCCTTTAACAGATCTTACGAAGAAGAGCGTAGGATTATTTGGTCTGAAAAGCATCAAACAGGCGTTCGATATCTTAAAAGCGAAAATGCAGCTCACCTAACTTAAAAATCCCTGATTTAAATAAAGAATTTTTTTTATTGCAACAGACGCCTCAGACCAGGGTAAGAGGGTATTACTTCATAATATGATAAACAGTTCTTCCCTATAGCTTTTTATTCACGTAAACTAAAGCCCTCTGAAAGTAAATATGCAGTAATAGGCAAGGAAGGGCTAGGTATCTTTAACACTAGTACATTTTAAGTTCATAATCTATGGCTATCCTGATAAAGTCTTTACTGAACATGAGTCCTTTACCGAGTTTTTCAAAGGCTTTAATCACAGTCCAAAAGGAACTCGGTGACAAATGATCATTCAGGTCTTTGGAGCCAAGTAAGATATCTACTTGGGAAAGCAATTATCATAGCTGACGCATTATCCCGCAATCCCGCACCATACAGCAAAGAACCATTAATTGGACTAAAAGATATAGAAACATCCGTGCCTATTGTTAAAACCGTATCTAAACAAGAAAATTCCTTAACCCAAGAGATCGCGAGCATTGAATATCTGGGTTGGAGCGCAGAACTGTTACAAACTGAACAAAGCAAGAGTCAACAGACATAACCCAAACAATAAACACTTCGAAACGGAAACAGGGTCAGTGGCTAGGCAAAAACAATAAACACTTCGAGCAGAAACCCTAAAGCAAAAGTATATTTAAAGTATGTGTATCAGAATAATGTAATCAAATGTAATATTATATGTAGGTCTGTGACGAAGAAAACCCGAAGAACACAGCAGGTGACTAACGACCAGGTAGTAGTAATAATCTCTTTCATACCAATCGTCATAAACTGGTTGCATTCCGTCATCCAGGGTTCCATAGTATGTCACAGAAAGCCAAATCACTATTTTACTGGCCTACAATGCTTACAGATATAAAAAAGCACATAAACTAATTGTAACACGTGTCATGAAAACAAGGGATACACTAAGACACCTGTCAGTTTAGGAGCCTATCCTGTGCCAAATCAATCCTTGAAAGAATATACGTAGAATTATTAACAGAATTACGAGTCTGACAGAGGGAATAAACACTTCTTAGTGTTAATAGTTCCTTGACACGTTATATAGAATTAATAGCACTAAAAACAAAACACCGCAATTGAGTGCGTTACGAATATTTATGAGTGCTAAATCAATAATATGGAATTCAACACATAATAATCTGTGACTCGGGTGGTGTAAATCAATAATAATCTCCTTAACACGTTTGTGTGAATTCCTTTCCATTAAGAAAACCAATAATATTTATTTTTTGATCACCCAGAGTCAATCGGTTTTGGTAGAATAACGGATAATTAATAAATGAAGTGTCAATGTCTTACGAGTTACAACTCGTGATATTGGATCCGACCGGATTATAGCGTTCTCGCGGTTTTAAATACGTTTTATCATTTATATCTTGTATCTATAGAATTGATGCCGCAAGTAGCCTTATACGGTACGCCGCTAGAACACTTTTTCCACATATTCAAGCCAACCATTAATTTATCAAATATATATAAAAAAATATATAAATAAATAAATATAAAAATAAAATAATATGGATACAAGTGGAGTCAATATAATACACTCCGTAAGAAGTCGGAAGGGTTACAAATTATAATAAAAAAAGGAATCACGATAAAATCAATAAGCAAAACGTACCCAAGGTTAAATTAAATATCTAAATATATATGCGTAAAGATTTGAACTCTAACTTAACGCTTTAGTAATGACAAATAAGCTAAAAGTTCAAACATATCCAAACACCTACTGACATATTGTCTGTCCCGGTGATTTATATTCGTAGTCAATGAAAAAAAAAAAAAATAAATAAATAATAAACTAATAATAATAAAATAAATAAATAAAATAAAATAAAAGAGATTTTAAAGTCAGGAAGTCTAGAAGTGAAAATGTTATCTATGGAATAATCCTATATGAATCTTATACAGGGCTAATAATATATATAGAATTTGTATGGAAACCTTTTTCATATAGTTTGAATAAGGAATATTTATTTAACATAATGCCAACATGAAACTAATATATTGTTCAATTTTGGTACTGTTGTTTTTTTTTTTTTTTTCAGACATTCTTCTCATGCGGGGTGGAGAATTAAAACACTAAAATATCATTTGAAAATACTAAAGTCGTATCTCTTACAGCAAGTAACGTAACTCTTAGCTGGCTGAGAGCAATCTCCTGCCAAGTGACGACGTCATCATTGCCGTATCAGCATTTGTTCCTTTTAAACTCAATAATCTGCTTACACAGCCTTCATCTGTGTGTCGTCTCTGCTTGCAAAAGCAGATTGACTGGAGAAAGGAATGCTTAGCCCGAACTTCTCATGGGCAAGGCAGACGTTAGGTACAAATGTCTATCCGTATGCGCAATGCAACTTTAGCTAAGGAGTTGCAATCATTTTAAAATTAATTAACAAATAAGCAAATAGAATTTCTATAACAACAAAATGAATTAATTTTTCTGAACCTCATAGACATTTAGAAGTATCAAGATATATATGTGAAATATTTACTTGCAACATTAGCCTATTACAATTCAAGTAAACATTCATGGGAAATGTCACATTTTTCTTGAAAAACCCAAGTTTTATTTAGAAATTAGTTACATAGTGGGTTTTTTCGTTGCATCTCCTACCTATTAATAAAGTTTTTAAAAAAAATTAACCTCAGAGGATGCGCACGAGAAATTGAATATGAAACTTTTGTTAGGGCACTAGAATCATGATTAATATTCTCTTTGACTCTTATGCTGCCTGGCAATCTTACAATAGCTCCATTTTCCACTTCTTTGTCTAGTAACTTACTACCAGTAATATCGAATTTTCTTTGAGATTCGTATTGATATCTATTTATTTTTTTTATAATTATGGATATTTTTACGAGTCATCATAGACTGGATAGGTTCACTCATTGTTAATGCCATGGATAAAAAGTTTTGTACAGCGGACTCTTCTGAATTCCAAATATCAGCGAATTCATGTGGGTTAAGTCTGGTCTAAATGGCTCTCTTCCCTCCCCTGTATTGGATGTCGTCTGAATTTACTTTGCCCTTGTGACAAGTATAATTTCACTTGCAGGCTGATTAATGGAACCTGGTTACAGTATCCTGCAGTAGGAGAGTTTCACATCGCAACTTCAAAAAAATCGTTTCGTCGTGGCGGACGACTACAGTCAAGTAACAACCGCCTACAATGTGAAAGGAATTTCATGGACTTCTTCGACCGACACCGTATCTCGTCGTTAATCTCGACTGACACCGTATCTCGTCGTTAATCTCGTTTTGATGCGGAACGCTCCAGCGGCTGTCGGAATTCGACTACAAAAGGGACATACTTCCGACAATTACGACCCGAAGGATATTCAACTCTACTTTGCTGGCGAAGGACTCGTGGTGGGGATGATCTATCATCGCGAACGTAATCGTGTAGCTTAGGGATGCAGAGAATAAGTCATGAGCGCAAAAATAGAAAAAAAAAAAAAACGTTGGACCCCGCCCAGGCAAATTTTCCCCTTGTTTAACCATTGGAAAAGGCCGTTTTCATTGGCTATAGGTGGTTGTCTGGAACTGTGTAATGGACGAAAAGTTGTTCGAAAGCTAGTTAAAAGTGAAGTAGTATAACCTCGGTCATGTATCCTATATATATAAAGTATCATGTATCCTATATCTATAAATGATCATAAATAACAGAATCGAAATATATTTTTTGCGTGTACGCAATAGGAACTCTTATTATAATTGATCATAAATAACAGAGTCGAAATATATCTTTGCGTGTACGCAATAGGAATCTCTTATATAAATGATCATAAATAACAGAATCTAAATATATCTTGCGTGTACGCAATAGGAATCTATTTAAAGTGCACATATATTAATCATAATTATATGAATCCATATACAATATGTATAAACAAATCAGGTAGCCTATAATCATCTGTTACTTTTTTCTTACCAATATCTGCAGTTATTATGAGTTAGGTATATTGATTAATGAATCAGATATATAACATAGCAATAAAAATCAACGAATCAATCAGCATAAACATTATAATTTTAATTCAATTCATATATGAACTTTTTTATCAGTTTAAAATATGATTTTTATCATGTTAATCTTCATTCTATGCAATTATCAGAGTACATTAGTATTTTCTTTTCTGTAGCATAAAGTATCTTAAAGAGTGAAGTGAACAAAAAACTGTATCATTATATATATCATGTGATCACTATTATTTACCAATATCATTGTTTTATATTTTATTACTTGAATCAATTCATGTACACAATGAATTTTTATTTACTAATATATATATATATTCACATAGTGTCTGTATCACACTCCTATAAGTCAGATGCAAGTCAAGTTTGAGTAATATTCAGTAGCTGGTTTTGGTAGCTGACGAGCTAATGTAAGTGTT
>NC_061109.1:36361876-36369376 GCF_015104395.2 Macrobrachium nipponense
CATAGAATGCAATATGGTCAGTATTGTACCTATTTAGAATTTAATCATCAACAATCATATCAAATATAGCATATAATTACAAAATTTTGATGTAGTATATAAATTTCTATTCATTTTGCATAGTTGCTGTCACAGTAATATTTGTTATTTTATAAAACAAAACTAGTGCAACTGTATGCAAAGAAAGGGGAACCTTACTAATTAATGAAACAGCCATTGGTTTGGCGGGATTGTCGAATCTGGCACTTGTGACCTCATCAGCTGATTTCAGTGACATAAACAAATTTCTGATATTCTTCCTGAATAATCTAACTCAGAGTAAAGGTGTCTTTTTATAACCATATTCTTATATTTATAACTATATTCTCATCAGTGGGGAAACATCTAATGACATTCGTAATGAGCGATCGGAGGAAGATGATCAGGTAAGCATTACCCATAGGTCCATTAATAATTTTCCCCAGCCCTCCAGTTCCAATCCACTTGATAAAACCTGTGTCCATAGTTGGTTGGTTAGGAATGGAAGGTTTGATCCAATTCAACAAAGTTGGGTAAACTCTCTGAAAAAGTGTTAGATATCTCCTACCATATAATAATAATAATAATAATAATAATAATAATAATAATAATAATAATAATAATAATAATAAAGGCCGGAAATATGATAAAAGCCATAAACACATGGGCAGTGCCAGTAATCAGATACAGCGCAGGAATAGTGGAATGGACGAAGGCAGAACTCCGCAGCATAGATCAGAAAACCAGGAAACATATGACAATACACAAAGCATACACCCAAGAGCAAATACGGACAGACTATACTAACACGAAGGAAGGAGGGAGAGGACTACTAAGTATAGAGGACTGCGTCAACATCGAGAACAGAGCACTGGGGCAATATCTGAAAACCAGTGAAGACGAGTGGCTAAAGAGTGCATGGGAAGAAGGACTAATAAAAGTAGACGAAGACCCAGAAATATACAGAGACAGGAGAAAGACAGACAGAACAGAGGACTGGCACAACAAACCAATGCACGGACAATACATGAGACAGACTAAAGAACTAGCCAGCGATGACAGTTGGCAATGGCTACAGAGGGGAGAGCTAAAGAGGAAACTGAAGGAAATGATAACAGCGGCACAAGATCAGGCCCTAAGAACCAGATATGTTCAAAGAACGATAGACGGAAATAACATCTCTCCCATATGTAGGAAGTGCAATACGAAAAATGAAACCATAAACCACATAGCAAGCGAATGCCCGGCACTTGCACAGAACCAGTACAAAAAGAGGCATGATTCAGTGGCAAAAGCCCCTCACTGGAGGGGGGCCTGTGCAAGAAAACTCAGCTACCTTGCAGTAATAAGTGGTACGAGCACCAACCGAAGGAGTGATAGAAAACGATCAGGCAAAGATCCTCTTGGGGACTATGGTATCAGAACGGATAGGGTGATACGTGCAAACAGACAGACGTGACGTGATTGACAAAGCAAGAAGAAAGTATCACTCATTGATGTCGCAAATTTACCATGGGACAGAGTTAAGAAGAAGAAAAGAGGAGGGAAAAAATGGATAAGTATCAAGATCTGAAAATAGAAATAAGAAGGATTGGGATATGCCAGTGGAAATCGGTACCCATAATCATAGGAGCACTAGGCACGATCCCAAGATCCCTGAAAGGAATCTAGAAAAAACTAGAGGCTGAAGTAGCTCCAGGACTCATGCAGAAGAGTGTGATCCTAGAAACGGCACACATAGTAAGAAAAGTGATGGACTCCTAAGGAGGCAGGAGCAACCCCGGAACCCCACACTATAAAATCCCACCCAGTCGAATTGGAGGACTGTGATAGAGCAACAAAAAAAAAAAAAAATAATAATAATAATAATAATAATAATAATTAATAATAAAAAACTGGTCGAATACTAGGCATTTTCTTCCATCCGGGTTGTTTTATTTATTTATTTTTATTTCCTTATTTTTTTTGTTTTGTTTATCCAATGGCAATATTGAGCACCAATATAGGATTTTATCACAGAGCTGAACTAGAGTGCTTATTCCTTATGTAGTCAAACTCAGAAATCATCGCTAGATTTAGAATACTTGGGAACAGTTGCGGTTCGCAGGCTATTTACTAAAATTCCTTGGTTAAGTGGTTTAATCTGGCGGAGCCGATTGTTAACGCCGTATACATCTACTTCGAATAACTGTATAAATAGCAAAATTATATATCATCTTCATTTACTCTTCGGTTTAAGCGACTATACATTTAAGCAATTAAATGAATTTATGCAGTCTTATTGTAAAAAGTTAAATATATCTTAGTTTTACCAGACCACTGAGCTGATTGGCAGCTCTCCTAGGGCTGGCCCGAAAGATTAGATAATTTTACGTGGCTAGGAACCAATTGGTCACCTAGCAACGAGACCTACAGCTTATTGTGGAATCAGAACCACATTATATCGAGAAATGAATTTATATCACCAGAAATAAATTCCTCTGATTCCGCGTTGGCCAAGCCGAGAATCGAACCTCGGACCACTAGACTGGTGGCCGAGCGCGAAAACCACTCGTCCAACGAGGAACTAGCGTTGTGAATGAAGCTGTAGGCTATAGGCCTATATGTTGTTAATTGCCATTGATGATATAGCTCGGTAAGCGGGTCATCAAATATTCCGGCTTCCCCCTTATCTGGGCTCAGATTAAGTCAAAGGTAAAAAAGAATAATTCTAATGGCACCCAAACCTTGAAGAAAGTAAAGGTAGCAAGAACTGCCATGAACAGCGTAACGGTAAAAGACTGGAGGAAATGTATACACCACATAGATAGTTGATGGACATAGAAGGAAAGATAGAGCCTTCAACCAGCTGTTGGAAAGTTTTATTATTGCAATGATAGCTAGGAGAATGTCAGTTAAGAATAGCATAAATATAAAAAGAGAGAGAAAGAAGAGTAGAGAGAGAGAGAGAGAGAGAGAGAGAGAGAGAGAGAGAGAGAGAGAGCCATAACAAGCGCAACTTTCGCCGGAACATGAGACTTACGGTGGACGTCACCAGCTCCACCTCAAGAGGAGGGATTAACAATTTAGTCGCACCCAAGGGGGCCATAGACTAGATAATATCAACGAATCACCGCAAGTACCGGTGGGCAACACAAACAAAGTACTGCCTAAAAGGTGGACCTCGAAGACTCTGGAAGCAGAGCAGGAGTGAGACAAGGGAATTAGAAGGAGGGAACAACAGCACGAACTGCCGTCCCAAAAAGAGGTCAGTGATGTAATTAATTTTTTTAATAGATGTTGATAGATAGGAATTCTACTTAATATTTTTTTTACTTAAGACTCGGTTGGTGATATATGATTTTTGCATATTGATATATGTTTGTGTATGATTTTATTTGATTAATTTCTGTGATACTGATGTGCCCAATTTCATATATGCTTTTTTCATGCAGTTGTGTAATAATGAGAGCATATGTGAATAATTTTTTTTCATTTTAGGCGTGAAATGCAGAGAGCCCTTAATGAATTACTTGACACTCAGAAATAGCCCTTACAATTTAAGACCAACACCAGACAGACGCAACAAAATCCCAGTACAAATTTCACAAACCTTGATGACTCAGGGAAATACTATCCCTAATAACACAACAAATGATAACCATAACAGTGTTAATAATAATAATAATAATAATAATAATAATAATAATAATGAATGAATAATAATAATAATGGTACTAACAGATTTTAGATATAGAAGAATGAATCAGCACTGTAATACACAGGCCACACATTTCTGTGGACAAGTAGAAGATACCAATCCTGACAAAAGTAGGCTAGAAGCTTTTCAGTGAATCATTGGGTAGCTGATGCAGACAGCCACAATTAAAGCTTACACATTATACAATATTACTAAATTCCTTAACCCGCTATATGAATCCATAGCAAATCTTTACTCAAATGTTGAAAATGCCTTAGACAAAATAACAGAAGTCTTACGGTCAACAAACATTACTATAGGAGATGAGACGTAGTTCGGTGATGATGAAAAGGACTGCTGCGCTTTTTTTTTTTTTTTTTTTTTTTTTTTTTTTTTTTTTTTTTTTTTTTTTTTTTTTTTTTTTTTTTTTAATAATAGGCAAATGGATGTTTCATTCTTTTCACTTTATGTAACAAAAACCCTCCTACGACAATATCACTGTCACTGACATCGATCGCTAAATTAGATTCCTTATCAAAATCCGGTAACAATAGGACTGACTCGTGAAACATAATAGGCTTTAACTTGTTGAAAGCTTCTACACACGTATTATCAACTACAAAACTGCGTCCTTTCCTAAATAGATTAGTTATGAGAGCTCTTGTTTCTGAGAAATTTGGTACAAATCTACGGAAATACGAAACCATTCCGAGAAATCTCATAGCCTGTATTTTAGTTGTTGGGATTGGGAAATTTACGATAGCTTCTATGTTCCAATCTTTTGGACAGATTTTACCGAGACCTACTTTATGACCTAAACAAGTAAGAGCTTCCATGACTTTTGCTAAAATCCTTCCAAGTCTCTGAGAATATCATAAGATCATCTAAGTGCACGACACAATTGTTGATGCCATTTGAAATTTTATTCATTAACCTTTAAAAGGTACTGGCTACGTTCTTCAAGTCAAAGGCCATAACCTTGGGCTCGAAACTACCGAACGGCGTTATATTTTCCGGGCTCGTTCACTCAAAGGCACTTGCCAATAACCTTTAACCAAATCAAGCTTTAAATGAATTTAGAATTTCCGATTCTATCTATGCCACAATTAATCTTGGGTAAGTATTAGGTTAACGTAAAACTATTATTATTTTTGTTGATTTAAATCAGCCTTGTTTACTTTTTTTGTTTACTTTTAAGTTAAATTTTTGCTGAGTATGTTTACTCTTGTCACCGTAAGTTAAGTGGCTTTACGATTGTTTCAGTGTTTTTGCGCCTCCTCCTCCTCCTCTTTTGTGTATTAGTGAACTATCGTTTTAACGATTGTTATTCTTTTGCTTTGAGTGTTTATAAAACCACTGGGAAGGTGAGAGATGGACATGGTCGACCGGTCAACGGGGAGTTCGGGTCTTGACAAGCTCTCGCCAGTACTGTTTCCCATCGCAGCATTTATTTTGATTTGGAGGACGACTTTGGAAATTTACCTTTTTGGACCACGCACTTGGATAGTTCCCTCACGGATTCGGGAAGACGCAGATATACGTCTCTTGTGCGTGTGTGTCCCTGGAAGTTGGATCACTGCATTTTCCACGCAGGTGTTGTTGTCACCTGCGACCTTCACGCTGCAGTGGGGAGTTTCGCAGAGGCTGTCATCTGCGACCGCTGTTTCTGTGCCCCGTTTTTCCGTCGGAGGATTTTTTACGGGACCAGTATCGTCGCTGTATCCCGGCACTGGATTCTGGATTTACCTGCCGTGTCATCCTCGTCCAGCTGTTATACGGGAGTGAGAGCTACTTGACTCGTGAGGTGGCTAGTAGGGAGTCTGTCGCCAGGTAAGACGTATTATCGTTCCTCTTGTATCGGGAAATGTGTTGCCCTTCAGTACCTGGCGTACAGTTTTTGCCCTTCCGTTAGCAGCTTGATGGACTGATCACGGCCCTGAATTAAACTCCTCTTCTGATACTTCACTTGAGGTGAAATTGTTTATTTTGATAATCTTATTTATAAATATATATGTATAAATTTACATGTATATGTTGTCATATTTGTTTGTGTTAGTATTTAGTGGACCGAGTTCCGCATTGTTTAGCTTTGTGTTGTAAGTAGGAATATTAAGGTTTTCCTTGTTATCATCTCTTACTTCCTTCTACCTTATTATTATTAGGTTATTGATTATTTTGGCTAGCCTTATTTGGATCCGCCTTGTTTATTATCAAGTGTTTTCTCTCTTGGGGTTTTCTCTTGTTTAGGGCGTTAGAGTATTAGCTTTAGGTTTTCTTGTGAGTTCCCGAGAACCAGGTATTTGTTCTCTTGAATATTCTGTACAATTTAAGTGTATATTTTATCTCACAAGGTTTGATTTAAGTCATTGTTCTAGTTTATAATAAATATTAAGTTTTCTTGAGTTTCTGTTTCCGTCCTTCCTTGTCACTGAGGTACATGTACTGACTGCAATCCTTGAGAATATAAAGACCTTAAAAGAACCTGTACTGCAACCTGGGAGGTTGTAACAGTAAGGGAAAATTACTTTGCTTCGTTACAATGTTTACTTTCCGGAAATCAATGCACAAACTATCTGATCCATCTTCCTTTTTCACCAAAACTACCGGGGAACTCCATTCACTCGCTAGGTATTATCAAATCTTTATCTAGCATGTAACTGATTTCCTTCATCAGATTTTGCTTTTTCTGGACTCAGACGATATGGACTTTGCTTGATGGGTTTTGTTGAGATTTTATCACAATTTCATTCCCCAGTTGTTGAGGGCCGATGACAAGAACTTGAAGGACCAAGCAGTAGCTACTCAGGGTAGGGTTGAACAGACAAGATTGACAATTTTCACAATTGTATTGCAAAAATAAACTATTCAAGTTCAAAAAGAGACAGATCTCATATATTACAATTATTTACAATTCTCATAAGTGTGAATCTACTACTAAATGGTCATTATAATGAAGATTCGGCCGCCATTTGGTCGAATTGCAAAACTAAGTCCCTGAAGGGGGTAATCTTCACAAAATAGAACACATGACAGTTAATTCCTTTGCAAAAGGGATCCCAATATAAGAGCTAACACATCCAAAGCGATGATGACCTAGTCAATACAAATACGAGACTGATGCACCTTGATAAATTTAACTCAAGCACATATCTTACAACTATTAACCGGCTCTATCAGAGGAGAGTGTTGCAATCACCTTACCTTACCAAACCGCGCCCTGGGGAAGAATGTTCTTCGAGGGGGATGATGTCCCACTTTACAACTTAGTGGCACCAAGACACGGACTCATTTATTGCGCATCTATGTTATCACCATGATTTGAAAACGATAGATCAATATTGCAATCAAGGTTCAATTGAAGTTAAGTCAATTAAATTCATTTTCTAGGCATTCTCCTGGATTCACTATATTTTCGGTGTTTTTGCCTTTGGCAGTTCTTTTGTTTCTTAAACTGAATACATCTATTAAAATTTGATTCTTTATTTACAGAAAGGTTATTTTTTTTAGTTTAATTCATTCTCTTCTCCTCTAATCAATTTCGTTCACCGCAAGGTTTTAGTTGCATTCGTAATTTTTGTTACTTAAGTAGCCACATCACCATCCCATTGACGTTCTTTTTGCTAAATAACCTGACGTTGTGGCAAGTTTGTCGTTAAAAAGAGGATCCTACCTATTTCACGACAGGTTTTGCGTCCTGTAACTCAAAATCATGTTCTAAAATATTGGTTAGACCTAGTTTGTCACTAATAGTCACAGGATAATTCACTAAAACATTGTTGTGATTTTTTCCCTCATTTTCTCCT
>NC_061109.1:36374376-36378570 GCF_015104395.2 Macrobrachium nipponense
TTGTTAAGTGGTTTGGGTCCCTTACATAACCAATTATTGAAAAGTGTTGTCAGGACTTCGGTTTTACATAAGGCGGCATGATTTCTAATATTAGAAAATTCTGGCTGCTTGATTCTTTGGCCAGTGCGAAGCTAAAACCCAAAATGGCTGCAATATCTGATATTGCAGCCATTTGGGTTTTAGCTTTCGCACTGGCCAAAGAATTAAGCAGCCAGAATTTTCTAATATTAGAAATCATGCCGCCTTATGTAAAACCGAAGTCCTGAAACAACACTTTTCAATAATTGGTAATGTAAGGGACCCAACCACTTAACAACTTTAGAAACATTATATATAAAAAGACTGGTTCCCTCTCTCAATGGTAATACTTCTTCAGCAACTTTGTATCTGGCATAGTTGTCGTCTGGCCTTGGACGCCATTGTATGTCATTCCCTCTTCTCTCCTGCTTATGGACGGTTGGTGTGTAGTCTCTTTTTATTTTCTGTTTTATGTACTTTTTATGCTTTTACTTTTTTATTGTTTTAAACTGTAAATTTTAATTACTTTGTGAATTCCTTTTATGTTAATAATGTATTTTATTGTGTCTTTTACTTTTCACAGACTGATGATGCACTGAGTAGTGCGAAACGTTTTTTTGGTTAATAAACTTGGCCTTTTTTAACAAGTGGTATCATGGACCCTCCTGAAGTCTATATATATATATATATATATATATATATCTATATATATATATATATATATATATATATATATATATGTATGTATACGTCGATCTCAGGGCAGAGCTGAAAGGGCAGAGCTAACCAGCGAACGTTTTCATCCCAAGAACTTTCTGAAGACTCAGGACGAAATGTTACATCATATCCGACGTGTCGTGTTGCTAACGACGGACGCGTGCTGGAGTTCCTCAAAAGAACAGAGTATTCTCGAACAATCATGAGAACAGACACCCCCAAACACATGCGGGAATACCTCCTTGCTTCAGACCTACTCGAAATAGATACATTTTCCTCCCCTTTAATGTATGTTTCTTCACTATAAAGCGATTACCATGACATACCTGTAAGAAACAGAGCTGCAGCTACAGTAACTAGAGCTCTTAAATCTAGAATTATCACAAGACATTCATGTCTACAAGTTCTTTCCGATAGCACTGCTGAGTTTACTAGTGATCTTTTAAAGAAACTATGTGATTTTTATGAAATAAATAAATGTCAAATAACCGCTTATAAACCAATTCTAACGGAGCAGCGGAACGAACTAATCTTAGAATAAAGGATACCCTGAAAACTTTAGTGAAACCTTATACAGAAGATTAGGATTTGGCTCTAGAAGAAGTAGAGTTCACATTGAATAATACTGTAAATGAGACAATGGGAGAATCCCCACATTATTTGCTATATGGTTATCAGAAATGAATGCCAAATACATTGTTAGACTATGCAACACCATCCCGACATACTTATAACTATGATGACTATGTTGCATGGAAAACCAGACATACTTACGAGGCTATCATGAAAACAAGATCGAGACTGAAAGACGTACATAATGTTCATGCAAAGTACTAAGTAAAAGTACCACTAAACCAGACAGTACAGTGGGTACACAAATTTATGTTCAGAATCACGTACCAGAAGGTCCAAATGTAAAGGTTTCTCCCAAATTCACTGGACCATATAAAGTCATAGAAGTGTTAAAATTGAACAAATATAGAGCAATTAATGAAAGTGATCTAAAGGAAAGGGTAGTTCACTGGAATCATATATATATATATATGATTCCAGCTAGTAAAAACAGATCCATGGTCTACTAAAGATATAGATAACATAAGAAATGAAAATACTGTAGAAAATCCTGTTACCAAACGGTATAATTTAAGAAACAGAAAGAGTTAAATATTTGTTTATACATATATGTAAATAGTGTTGGACTGAAAATATCATAAGTGTGATGTATATATGTAGAGCAATTTATATTTATCTATATATATATAGAAAATCTGATCTATTCGTGGCAGGTGCAACACGCAGCTCATCATAGCATTAGTTATAATTGGACTCATCTCCTCAGAGGTAGAGATAAGGAAGGGTGCCTTGTTGCAACGACATGGCAAAGTTGAAATAATAAAGAACCTAGGAATAGTTAGTATAGATATACCCACAATACTGAACAGTTTTAATGAACTAAAAGATATCCAAAGTGGCAATAAATCATTTCTACAGAGGAATAATAATAACAGAGGTTTGTCATTATTGGAAAAGTTAAGTCACAACATCAAAAATACGCTAAGCACAAGGTCAAAGGGATCCCTCTTACCCTTCATTGGAACTGATTTAAATCAACTTTTCGGTGTAGCAACAGAAGCAAATGTAGAAGAAGAAAAGGAAAGAATAGACAGAGTGGGAAAGTGGGCAGCCGCGAGGGGTACAGTGATAAATAAAGTGATTGCCTCTCACAATGAATATGCAGAACAAATAGAAAAACTGAAGGTTTTTGTAAATCAAGTTAATCAGAATGTAACAAAGGAACTGAATAAGATAGAAAATATTTAGTTTTTAAATACCTTTGCACTAGTAAGTGAAGTGATGTTACAGGAACATAAAGACATGCTTAATGATGTCTTACTTGCTTACAAAGGTATTTTGAGCCCAACACCAATCACTCCAAAAGAAGGGGCTTAATATACATTTTGCATTAGAAGAACATGCATTATTTATTTTGTTTTTTAATGATAAACAATTTAATGAATGTATCATGTTAAAAGAAGAAGAATTCATCTGTAACTTAGAAAACCTGTATTTAAATACATTTTTTTTTCATGTATTCAAGAAATTGTTTTAAAACAGAATCAAGAGAAATATATGTGTTCACAACCATTTATTTAAGAATTTTGGAACAATGAATCTGGGAAAGGAAATTTGTGTCTTCTCATTAGATACTGTTGTAACCACACTCATGTCCTAATATTAGTACAGAAATAAGGTTAAAAAATGTTAAGTCTTTTGCAACATCATGTAAGTTAGTTATAGCAAATCAATTATACTATGAACCACACCTTTTCACTGAATATGAATTCAACAAGCATCTGCCATATAAGAATTACGCATATGCAATAGATGTGTTTAAACTGTTTCAATTAGAACTAAAGAAACTTCAAAACTTGAACTATGTTAATGACTATATTTTTTACAAGCAACTAATTTTGCCAATTTTATCATTAGTAAATCTGGTGGTATAGTAGTCACTATTGTTTACTTATCATAATAGTGAGGCATTTGATTATCAAAAAGTTGCAAGGGATATAGACAGAGCTAAAAAATAACTGTTTAGTGTACCTTATTACAAATATTACTCTGAGTGTTCTCTTATTGTACTTATAATATACTTGTCATTTGATGTTTAACATTTACTAAGAATATTTTCAATGATATCTTGATGAACTTATATCGTTTCCTCCACAGTTGGAGATACTTTTATTGCCAATTTAATCATTCTTATTTTGTCCATTTCGTTATATATATATAGAAACATTAAGGACAATGTTTTTAGATGACCAAAGTCATGTAATGATAGCAAGGAGAATGTCAGTTAGGAGTAGCATAAATATAAAAGAGAGAGAGAGAGAGAGAGAGAGAGAGAGAGAGAGAGAGAGAGAGAGAGAATTCGTCACAGAAAGAGTCTTGAACAGTAGCCATAACACGCGCAAAGATCTAATCTAAGCGCAGCCATTAAAAACTACCTACCCCTGTTTCACCTGTGGCCTAACCTTTCAACTTTCGCAGGAACATGAAGACTTTCGGTGACGTCATCGGCTCCACCTTCAAGATGGGGGATTAACAATTAGTCACACCCAAGGGGGCCAGTGATTAGAGAACATCAACGAATCACCACAAGTGCCAGGTGGGAACAGAAACAGAGTACTGTGTGTTTGCGTGTGTGTGAGTGTCTTTTACGTCATTGTGTTTGTCTTGCTTGGAGGTGGAGGTTTGTGTATATTTTCAAAGTGTTATGCATTACCTAGGAAATAAATATTATTGCTTTCCTCTTTGCCTTTCCTTTATAGCGCTACCAAACATAAAAAAAACTTATAATGCATGCAAATATGCCTAGCCTACATTTCAAAAAATATAATTTTTATTGCATAAAATAGCAGCCATTTTACAAAGCCCTAAAAATTTAATGGACTGCAT
>NC_061109.1:36379070-36406570 GCF_015104395.2 Macrobrachium nipponense
ATGCAGTCCATTAAATTTTAGGTCTGTAAATCTGGCTGCTATTTTATACAATAAAAATTATATTTTTTGAAATGTAGGCTAGGCATATTTGCATGCATTATAAGTTCTTTTATGTTTGGTAGCGCTATAAAGGAAAGGCAAAGAGGAAAGGAAATAATAATATTCATTTGAAAATATACACAAAACCTCCACCTCCAAGCAAGACAACATAATGACGTAAAAACACACTCACACACACGCAAACACAAAGTACTCTTTTTCTGTTCCCACCTGGCACTTGTGGTGATTCGTTGATGTTCTCTAATCACTTGCCCCCTTGGGTGTGACTAATTGTTAATCCCTCCTCTTGAAGGTGGACCCGGTGACGTCACCGTAAGTCTTCATGTTCCGGCGAAAGTTGAAAGGTTAGGCCACAGGTGAAACAGAGGTAGGCATTTTTTAATGGTTGCGCTTAGATTAGATCTTTGCGCGCGAGTTATGGCTACGTTCAAGACTCTTCCTGTTACGAATTCTCTCTCTCTCTAACTCTCTCTCTCTCTCTCTCTCTCTCTCTCTCTCTCTCTCTCTCTCTCTTTTATATTTATGCTATTCCTAACTGACATTCTCCTAGCTATCATTACATGACTTTGGTCATCTAAAAACATTGTCCTTAATGTTTTTATATATATAAATAAATGGACAAAATAAGAATGATTAAATTGGCAATAAATGTATCTCCAACTGTGGAGGAAACGATATAAGTTCATCAAGATATCATTGAAAATATTCCTAGTAAATGTTAAACATCAAATGACAAGTATATTATAAGTACAATAAGAGAACACTCAGAATAATATTTGTAATAAGGTACACTAATCATGGTTATTTTTTAGTTCTGTCTATATCCCTTGCAACTTTTTGATAATCAAATGCCTCACTATTATGATAAGCAAAACAATAGTGACTACTATTACCACCAGATTTACTAATGATAAAACTGGCAAAATTAGTTGCTTGTAAAAAATATAGTCATTAACATAGTTCAAGTTTTGAAGTTTCTTTAGTTCTAATTGAGACAGTTTAAACACATCTATTGCATATGCTTAATTCTTATATGGCAGATGCTTGTTGAATTCATATTCAGTGAAAAGGTGTGGTTCATGGTATAATTGATTTGCCATAACTAACTTACATGATGTTGCAAAAGACTTAACATTTTTTAACCTTATTTCTGTACTAATATTAGGACGAGTGAGTGTGGTTACAACAGTATCTAATGAGAAGACACAAATTTCCTTTCCCACATTCATTGTTCCAAAATTCTTAAATAAATGGTTGTGAACACATATATTTCTCTTGATTCTGTTTTAAAACAATTTCTTGAATACACGAAAAAAAAATTGTATTTAAATACAGATGAATTCTTCTTCTTTTAACATGATACATTCATTAAATTGTTTATCATTAAAAAACAAAATGAATAATGCATGTTCTTCTAATACAAAATGTATATTAAGCCCCTTCTTTTGGAGTGATTGGTGTTGGGCTCAAAATACCTTTGTAAGCAAGTAAGGCATCATTAAGCATGTCTTTATGTTCCTGTAACATCACTTCTCTTACTAGTGCAAAGGTATTTAAAAACTAAATATTTTCTAACTTATTCAGTTCCTTTGTTACATTCTGATTAACTTGATTTACAAAAACCTTCTATTTTTCTATTTATTCTGCATATTCATTGTGAGAGGCAATCACTTTATTTATCACTGTACCCTTCGCGGCTGCCCACTTTCCCACTCTGTCTATTCTTTCCTTTTCTTTTTCTACCATTTGCTGTTCTTGTTGCTAACAACCTGAAAGTTTATTTAAATCAGTTCCAATGAAGGGTAAGAGGGATCTCTTTGACCTTGTGCTTAGCGTATTTTTGATGTTGTGACTTAACTTTTCCAATAATGACAAACCACTGATATTATTATTCCTCTGTAGAAATGATTTATTGCCACTTTGGATTTCTTTTAGTTCATTAAAACTGTTCAGTATTGAGGGTATATCTATACTAACTATTCCCAGGTTCTTTATTATTTCAACTTTGCCATGTCGTTGCAACAAGGCACCCTTCCTTATCTCTACCTCTGAAGAGATGAGTCCAATTATAACTAATGCTATGGTGAGCTGCATGTTTGCATCTGCACGAATAGACGTTATCAGATTTTCTATATATATAGATAAATATAAATTGCTCTACATATATACATCACACTTGTGATATTTTCAGTCCAACACTATTTACATATATTTATAAACACATATTTAACTCTTTCTGTTTCTTAGATTATACCGTTTGGTAACTGGATTTTCTACAGTATTTTCATTTCTTATGTTATCTATATCTTTAGTAGACCATGGATCTGTTTTTACTAGCTTTACATGATTCAAGTGAACTACCCCTTCCTTTAGATCACTTTCATTAATTGCTCAATATTTGTTCAATTTTAACACTTCTATGACTTTATATGGTCCAGTGAATTTGGGAGAAACCTTTACATTTGGACCTTCTGGTACGTGATTCTGAACATAAATTTGTGTACCCACTGTAATGTCTGGTTTAGTGGTACTTTTACTTAGTACTTTGCATGAAAATTATGTACGTCTTTCAGTCTCGCTCTTGTTTTCATGATAGTCTCGTAAGTATGCCTGGTTTTCCATGCAACATAGTCATCATAGTTATAAGTATGTCGGGATGGTGTTGCATAGTCTAACAATGTATTTGGCATTCTTTTCTGATAACCATATAGCAAATAATGTGGGGATTCTCCTATTGTCTCATTTACAGTATTATTCAATGTGAACTCTACTTCTTCTAGAGCCAAATCCTAATCTTCTGTATAAGGTTTCACTAAAGTTTTCAGGATATCCTTTATTTTAAGATTAGTTCGTTCTACTGCTCCGTTAGAACTTGGTTTATAAGCGGTTATTTGACATTTATTTATTTCATAAAAATCACATAGTTTCTTAAAAGATCACTAGTAAACTCAGCAGTGCTATCGGAAAGAACTTGTAGACATGAATGTCTTGTGATAATTCTAGATTTAAGAGCTCCAGTTACTGTTTCTTACAGGTATGTCATGGTAATCGCTTTATAGTGAAGAAACATACATTAAACGGAAGGAAAATGTATCTATTTCGAGTAGGTCTGAAGCAAGGAGGTATTCCCGCATGTTTTTGGGGGTGTCTGTTCTCATGATTGTTCGAGATACTCTGTTCTTTGAGGAACTCCAGCACGCGTCCGTCGTTAGCAACATGACACTTCGGATATGATGTAACATTTCATCCAGAGTCTTCTGAAAGTTCTTGGGATGAAAACGTTCGCTGGTTAGCTCTGCCCCCCTTTCAGCTCTGCCCTGAGATCGACGTGTATATATATATATATATATATATATATATATATATATATTATATATATATATATATATATATATATATATATATAAAAAAAAAAATTTTTATATAATATATATATATATATATATATATATACAGGATTCTGAGGAAGTAGAGTGGAGCAGATCATCAGAAAAGAGAGAGAAGGAATAGAGATAAGAAAAGAAGGAAGCAGATGCACGAGAGAGAGAGAAGTCCCGACGACTAGTAAACCCTTTCCGTGAAGAAGCGTCCTGCAAGTGGGTTTGAGAAGTAACCCACCCTTCAAGTTTCAAGGCTAAGTCATTCCTTCCTGCAGTACGAAGATAAGAAGAAGCGCATCTGAAGTGTTTACTGTCCCCTTGGGAAGCCATCGCTTCGAGCACCGATCTCAACAGCTGTTGCACTGACCAGTAAGTATTTTATTACTGCACTGTTCTCCCCTTTCCACATATAGTGAGATTTAATTTTCTGATGTAAATAGGAGAAATCATTCTGCATTTATCTTTGTGAATAAGCTTGTAAAAAAACTTGTGTTCTGTTGAGTTTCTTTCTATATTCGGATCCCGTGTTTCAATTGTTGGTGTAGAATCCTTTTTTCTTATTGTACTAAAAAATCTAAACAGATCCCGATCCGTAACAGTTGGCGACCTAAAGCCAGGATTTTCGACACCGTATATGATTGAAACAGGGAGAATATAGAAAGAACCAGAATGAATGAGATCATTAAAGAATTTATTGAGTCTGGTAAGCTTCTAGGTCTAGAAGGTAATGATCTCCGTGAGTATGTTGAGAAGAAAGAAAAAGAAAAGTATGAGGAAGATGAAAGAGCAGCTAATAGAGAAGTAATGAAAATGCAGCAAGCGAGAAATAATGAAAATGCAGCAAGAGAGAGAAATGATGGTATTGCTGCAGGAAGAAAGAGAGAAAAAACGCAAGCATGAGTTGAAAATCCCTTGTTTAAGGCAGAGTACTCTTTACAGCCAGACAGGCGAGAACAAAAATAAAGCTGATGATTTAGGTATGAGTGCAGTGTTGAAATTAGTACCAAAGTTTGATGAGGAAGACGTAACAAAATATTTCATGTGTTTTGAGAAATTAATGGAAAGAGTAGGTTCTCCTAAAGAAGTGTGGACTATATTTACAGTCAGTTTTAGTTGGAATATGAAAGAAACTGTTCTTTGCACATACAGGTTAGTACCGGAGGCATAACGTAAAAAATTAAGAAGTTTGAGAAGGGACGAGAATATTACATATGTAGAATACGGTAAGAAGTTAGAAAGGCTGTTTTATAATTGGTTAACTTCCACTAAAATTGATGATTTTGATGGTTTGAAGAACTCAGTGTTGTTAGAAAACTTCAAAGATAAAGTATCCCCTGAGATTAAGCTTTATATAGAAGATAGGTTAGCAGACGAATATAGTCTGACTCATAATTTAAGTGTCATTAAGAAGTGAAATGATCCTTCGTCAGGTAAAGTACAAAGCAGTAAAGGTTTCAGCTCTAGTAATTGCAAAGCAAGTAAAAGTGGCTATTACTATTATGCATGCGGAAAACCAGGTCACACATCTAAAGCCGCGTCCACACTTGTTGCATTTCCACGCATCATCGTATCATCGTTGCGTATCTCCTAGTGATACGATATGATGCAACAGGGTATTGTACCCACTTGTTGCGTATCTGCGTGCTGTATCATCGTTCCGTGGTGCAACAGTTTCTTCCCGATCATAGTAAATGTGCAGTTGGCTGCGACCACGTATATTTTTCATTGGCATGAAACGTTCCATGACAGTAAAGCGAAAAGAAAGTTCCAATTATTATATTAATATTAATTTAATATATATATATATATATAAATATTATATTATATTTATTATATATATATATTATCTATTATTATATATAGATATATTATATATAATATATATATATATATATATATAATATTAATATATATATATATATTCTACATATATATATAATATAATATATATGATATATATATATAATATATATATTAATATTATATATTAATAATATATACCTTATATATAATTTTATAATTATTCTAATATATATATTATATATCAATATATTAATATTATATATATATATATATATACATATATATATATATATATGTATAGATATATAAAAAATATATATTATATATATATATAAATATATATATATATATATATATATATATTATATATATATATATATATATATATATACTATATTATAATTAAATATATATTATGACACGATTATGGGCGGTCACCTACGATCAGCTACAAATATACTCGTGGTCGTTGGTACAATGGAACGATGCCACGCTTCCCGTCCACACAAGGGTAGATATGTTGTGTATCATTCCATTGATGTGACTGCAAAAGACAGACAAATGGTGAATCGAGCCCATTGTGTATCTTTGTATCATATTTTGATATGCAACGGTGCAACGCTTTCCCGCCCACACTGCTAAGCAACAATGCTACGATACGTGGAAATGCAACAAGTGTGGACGCTGTTTAAGGTTTGTAAGAATAAAGAGGCATTTAGTAGCTTAGAATTAACTTGTTTCCGATTAATGAGGAAGGGCATTTAGCGAGAAATTATGTAGTAGAAAGGAAGTACGTTAAGAAACCAGTGTCTCTAGTTAACCTTTCATCAAGTAGTAATGATGCCATGATAGAGACTAGGAAATTTCATGGAGAATTTCTGTCGTCAAGTGTAGTTTCCTCTCTTGGAGGAGGGGATTCGAGAGGAATAGTCTTGCTTCGGGACACCGGAGCTGCTGTTTCCCTAATTAGGAGAGAGAGTGTGCCAAACAGGGAAGAAATCAACATGAAAAAAAAGGTCATGTTAGGCGGATTTCCAAGCACTTGTGTTATTTGCCCTTTGTTGAAGGTAAACTTGAAAAGTCAAGGAGTGTCATGAGAAGTGAAACTACAAGTCATAGACCATTTGCCCATTGATGGCGTTGACATTATTGTTGGTAATGACTTAGCTTTATCCAAGTATGCGAATCCTGTTATGAGAGACATTCCAGTGCCTGAAATGGAAGTAACAAGGTCAGGTTTATATACAGACATAGACTACGGTCATAGTCTGTTCGGGGATCCAAACGAGCGCGAGTTCATGGATTCGAACGCGAGTTCATGGATTATAACAGAGGTCGACGGCTGATCTTGGCTTGAGAGAGCAGACTCTATCGGTGGTGACAGTGTTAGCCAAGTTGAAGGTGTAGCTGTCGAGAATAACGTAGTCGATGTAGTGGAAAAGAGTAATAGTTACTGTGATGAATTAGAATTAGGCACTAACCTTTTGAATAAGGATGAGCTAGTCAAGTTTCAGAGAGAGGATGAGACTCTAATCCGAATTTTTTCATGTGAGCTGGATGATGATCTCGATAATGTGTGTAAGGAAACGTTTTGTTTAAAAGACATAATTTTGTGTCATTATGTTCGTCCTAAGTCAGGTAGAAAGAGGAGATTATCGAACAATTAGTGGTCCCTAGGAAGTTATGTGAACTAGTTTTGAAGTTAGCGCATGATGAGCAAGGACATTTGGGAGTAAATAAAACTTTCAGGTGTATTAGTAAGGTGTACTTTTTGGCCTAAAATGAGAAGTGACATGAAAAGATATGCTTTAAGTTGTCATGAATGTCAAATTGCTGGAAAACCAAATCAAGTAATTCCCAGAGCACCGTTGTGTAATATTCCTTCGGTAGGCGAACCTTTTGAGAATAAAGTTATCGATATGATTGGATCGTTACCTAGAAGTAAGGGAGGTAGCATATATCTGTTAACAATTTGATAGACTAACTCGCTATCCAGAGGCAATACTGTAATGCAAGGACCACAGTTAAACGCTTGTTAAATCATTTTTCTAAGTTTGGTCTGCCTCATATTATACAGAGTGATAATGACAGTAATTTTGTATCCAAATATTTCAGGGATAGAATGAAAGTGTTAGTTATTAAACTCGTAACTTCCACACCTTATCATGATCTTAGAGTGAAAGCGAGAAGTTTCTTTGTAGGAGATAAAGTTCTAGTACTAGTCCAGAAAGAAGGTCCTTCTTTATCTTAAAAGTTCGGAGGTCCTTTTTTAATTTAATAAAAGAGGGGAAATCTCAGTTATTTAATCGACACGGGTAAGCGTACAGCTAAGGGGCTGCATATGAACTTACTCAAAAAAATATAAAAAATGCCCCACGCCTGTAGTAACGGTGTCACAGAAAGAAATTAGTTTTGAGAAATATTCAAAGGTGCTTAAGGATTTTGAAGTTTTTAATCAAAGTTTAGAAAAGGAAAAATTGAGGGAAATACACAATGTTTTAGTGAATTATCCTGTGACTATTAGTGACAAACTAAGTCTAACCAATATTCTAGAACATGATTTTGAGTTACAGGACGCAAAACCTGTCGTGAAATAGGTAGGATCCTTTTTTTAACGACAAACCTGCCACAACGTCAGGTTATTTAGCAAAAAGAAAGTCAATGGGATGGTGATGTGGCCACTTAAGTAACAAAAATTACGAATGCAACTAAAAGCTTGTGGTGAACGAAATTGATTAGAGGAGGAGAGGATGAATTAAACTAAAAAAAATAACCTTTTTGTAAATAAAGAATCAAATTTTAATAGATGTATTCAGTATAAGAAACAAAAGAACTGCCAAAGGCAAAAACACCGAAATTATAGTGAATCCAGGAGAATGCCTAGAAAATGAATTTAATTGACGAAACTTCAGTTGAATTGCAATATTGATCTATCGTTTTCAATTCATGGTGATAACGTAGATGCGCAATATACGAGTCCGCGTCTGGGTGTCACTAAGTTGTAAAGTGGGACAGCATCCCCCTCGAAGAACATTCTTCCCCAGGGCGCGACTTGGTAAGGTAAGGTGATTGCAACACTCTTCTCTGATCGAGCCGATTAATAGTTGTAAGATATGTGGTTGAGTTAAATTTATCAAGGTGCATCCGTCTCGTATTTGTATTGACTAGGTCATCATCGCTTTAGATGTGTTAGCTCTTATATTGGGATCCCTTTTGCAAAGGAATTAACAGTATAAGTGTTCTATTTTGTGAAGATTGCCCCCTTCAGGGACTTAGTTTTGCAATTCGACCAAATGGCGGCCGAATCTTCATCATAATGACCATTTCGTAGTAGATTCACACTTATGAGAATTGTAAATAATTGTAATATATGAGAACTGTCTCTTTTTTCAACTTAAATAGTTTATTTTTGCAATAAAATTGTGAAAATTGTCAATCTTGTCTGTTCAACCCTACCCTGAGTAGCTGCTGCTTGGTCCTTTAAGTTCTTGTCATCGGCCCTCAACAACTGGGCAATGAAATTGTGATAAAATCTCAACAAAACCCATCAAGCAAAGTCCATATCGTCTGAGTCCAGAAAAAGCAAAATCTGATGAAGGAAATCAGTTACATGCTAGATAAAGATTTGATAATACCTAGCGAGTGAATGGAGTTCCCCGGTAGTTCTGGTGAAAAAGGAAGATGGATCAAATAGATTGTGCATTGATTTCCGGAAAGTAAACATTGTAACGAAGCAAAGTAATTTTCCCTTACCCAAGATTAATTATGGCATAGATAGAATCGGAAATTCTAAATACATTTCAAAGCTTGATTTGGTTAAAGGTTATTGGCAAGTGCCTTTGAGTGAACGAGCCCGGAAAATATAACGCCATTTGGTAGTTTCGAGTCCAAGGTTATGGCCTTTGACTTGAAGAACGTAGCCAGTACCTTCCAAAGGTTAATGAATAAAATTTCAAATGGCATCAACAATTGTGTCGTGCACTTAGATGATCTTATGATATTCTCAGAGACTTGGAAGGATTTTAGCAAAAGTCGTGGAAGCCCTTACTTATTCAGGTCATAAAGTAGGTCTCGGTAAAATCTGTCCAAAAGATTGGAACATAGACGCTATCGTAAATTTCCCAATCCCAACAACTAAAATACAGGCTATGAGATTTCTCGGAATGGTTTCGTATTTCCGTAGATTTGTACCAAATTTCTCAGAAACAAGAGCTCCCATAACTAATCTATTTAGGAAAGGACGCTGTTTTGTATTTGATGACACGTGTGTAGAAGCTTTCAACAAGTTAAAGCCTATTATGACTCACGAGTCAGTCCTATTGTTACCGGATTTTGATAAGGAATCTAATTCAGCGATCGATGTCAGTGACAGTAATATTGTCGTAGGAGGGTTTTTGTTACATGAAGTGAAAAGAATGAAACATCCATTTGCCTATTATTTAAAAAAAAAAAAAAAAAAAAAAACAATAAAGCGCAGCAGTCCTTTTCATCATCACCGAACTGCGTCTCATCTCCTATAGTAATGTTTGTTGACCGTAAGACTTCTGTTATTTTGTCTAAGGCATTTTCAACATTTGAGTAAAGATTTGCTATGGATTCATATAGCGGGTTAAGGAATTTAGTAATATTGTATAATGTGTAAGCTTTACTTGCGGCTGTCTGCATCAGCTACCCAATGATTCACTGAAAAGGCTTCTAGCCTACTTTTGTCAGGATTGGTATCTTCTACTTGTCCACAGAAATGTGTGGCCTGTGTTATTACAGCTGCCTGATTCATTCTTCTATATCTAAATCTGTTAGTACCATTATTATTATTATTATTATTATTATTATTATTATTATTATTATTAACACTGTTATGGTTATCATTTGTTGTGTTATTAGGGATAGTATTTCCTGAGTCATCAAGGTTTGTGAAATTTGGTACTGGGATTTTGCATGCGTCTGTCTGGTGTTGGTCTTAAATTGTAAGGGCTATTTCTGAGTGTCAAGTAATTCATCAAGGGCTCTCTGCATTTCACCGCCTAAAAAGAAAAAAAATTATTCACATATGCTACTCATTATTACACAACTGCATGAAAAAAGCATATATTAAATTGGGCACATCAGTATCACAGAAATTATTCAAATAAAATTATACACAAACATATATTAATATGCAAAAATCATACATCACCAACCGAGTCTTAAGTAAAAAAAAATGATAAGAAGAATTCCTATCTATCAACATCTATTAAAAAAATTAATTACATCACTGACCTCTTTTTGGGACGGCGGTTCGTGCTGTTGTTCCCTCCTTCTAATTCCCTTGTCTCACTCCTGCTCTGCTTCCAGAGTCTTCGAGGTCCACCTTTTAGGCAGTACTTTGTTTGTGTTCCCACCTGGTACTTGCGGTGATTCGTTGATATTATCTAGTCTATGGCCCCCTTGGGTGCGACTAATTGTTAATCCCTCCTCTTGAGGTGGAGCTGGTGACGTCACCGTAAGTCTTCATGTTCCGGCGAAAGTTGAAAGGTTGGGCCACAGGTGAAACAGGGGTAGGCAGTTTTTAAAGGCTGCGCTTAGATTAGAGCTTTGCGCTTGTTATGGTTCTCTCTCTCTCTCTCTCTCTCTCTCTCTCTCTCATCTCTCTCTTCTCTCTCTCTCTACTCTTCTTTCTCTCTCTCTCTCATTTATGCTATTCTTAACTGACATTCTCCTAGCTATCATTGCAATAATAAAACTTTCCAACAGATGGTTGAAGGCTCTATCTTTCCTTCTATGTTCATCAACTTTCCTTATGTGGTGTATACATTTCCTCCAGTCTTTTACGGTTACGCTGTTTATGGCAGTTCTTGCTACCTTTACTTTCTTCAAGGTTTGGGTGTCATTAGAATTATTCTTTTTTACCTTTGTCTTAATCTGAGCCCAGATAAGGGGGAAGTCGGAATATTTGATGACCCGCTTCACGAGTTATATCATCAATGGCAATTAACAACATATAGGCCTATAGTCTACAGCTTCATTTACAACGCTAGTTCCTCTTTGGACGAGTGGTTTTCGCGCTCGACCACCAGTCTAGTGGTCCGAGGTTCGATTCTCGGCTCGGCCAACGCGGAATCAGAGGAATTTATTTCTGGTGATATAAATTCATTTCTCGATATAATGTGGTTCGAATTCCACAATAAGCTGTAGGTCTCGTTGCTAGGTGACCAATTGGTTCCTAGCCGCGTAAAATTATCTAATCCTTCGGGCCAGCCCTAGGAGAGCTGACAATCAGCTCAGTGGTCTGGTAAAACTAAGATATATTTAACTTATTACAATAAGACTGCATAAATTCATAAACAAACCTTACAATATAATTGCTTAAATGTATAGTCGCTTAAACCGAAGAGTAAATGAAGAAGATATATAATTTTGCTATTTATACAGTTATTGGAAGTAGATCTATACGGCGTTAGCAATCGGCTCCGCCAGATTAAACCACTTAACCAAGGAATTTTAGTAAATAGCCTGCGAACCGCAACTGTTCCCAAGTATTTTAAATTCTAGCGATGATTTCTGAGTTTGACTACATAAGGAATAAGCACTCTAGTTCAGCTCTGTGATAAAATCCTATATTGGTGCTCAATATTGCCATTGGATAAACAAAACAAAATAAATAAGGAAATAAAAATAAATAAATAAAACAACCCGGATGGATAAAATGCCTAGTATTCGACCAGTTTTTTATTATTATTATTATTATTATTATTATTATTATTATTATTATTATTATTATTATTATTATATTATTATTATATGGTAGGAGATATCTAACACTTTTCAGAGAGTTTACCCAACTTTGTTGAATTGGATCAAACCTTCCATTCCTAACCAACCAACTATGGACACAGGTTTTATCAAGTGGATTGGAACTGGAGGGCTGGGGAAAATTATTAATGGAACTATGGGTAATGCTTACCTGATCATCTTCCTCCGATCGCTCATTACGAATGTCATTAGATGTTTCCCCACTGATGAGAATATAGTTATAAATATTAAGAATATGGTTATAAAAAGAAAAACACCTTTACTCTTTGTTAGATTATTCAGGAAGAATATCAGAAATTTGTTTACGTCACTGAAATCAGCTGATGAGGTCACAAGTGCCAGATTCGACAATCCCGCCAAACCAATGGCTGTTTCATTAATTAGTAAGGTTCCCCTTTCTTTGCATACAGTTGCACTCGTTTTGTTTTATAAAATAACATATATTACTGTGACAGCAACTATGCAAAATGAATAGAAATTTATATACTACATCAAAATTTTGTAATTATATGCTATATTTGATATGATTGTTGATGATTAAATTCTAAATAGGTACAATACTGACAATATTGCATTCTATGCAGTTTCAATTCGCCAGGTTAGTGCGAGGAGACTTTAGGATGGGAGCGATTCACTCCACTGAAGACTAGGAGGATTTGGAAGAGATCTCATGTCCAATGGATGTGACGTGTGAGATACCACTGAAATAGGGATGGATTATCCTACAAGTCTTCAGTTTATCATCAGTCAAGTAATACTGTAAGAATCTGCTCACCAGGTTATAATATCATAATTGTTGAGAATGATAATAATAAAAAAAGATCACAGTTGTTTAAGAACTCTATATATATATATATATATATATATATCTATATATATATATATATATATATATATATATATATATATAGTATATATATTATAAAATGCTAAATCGTCAGGAAAAAATTCCAGGGGAACTAGAAAGTTCAACTTTTGCTATCTAAACTTAGAGTCAGTAGGTATTTGAATAAACAAAGGCCAGTGGATTTTCTATGTGAAAATGATCAGACCGGCTATAAAAAAGAGATTATAAAAAGATTTACGATATTTCAAAGCATACGCGCGCACAACACACACACACACACACACACACACACACACACACACACACACACACAATATATTTGCATTCTGTTAAACTGGCAACAATCGTGTATTGTGCAAAAGCTTCCTAGAGCCAGTGATTCCTGCTTCACGACAAGACAATTTCAGCATTTTTTTTATGCATCTAATATCATAGCCGCGTATAAAAGTACATTTTTATTCAAGTAGTAATAGGAAACATTAAAAATGGATTACCGAAAATTATAGTCTCTATCCATTATGAAAATGGTCAGCATGTGATGTTTCCGGTCGTATTGAGAAGGTTTATTATACTGCGATATTTGAAGACGAGACCAACACCGAATCTTGATCATTTAGTTTATAGGGACATTTAACTTCTCTCTTTACTGTTAGATATGGAGGATGAATGCAGAACCTATATCCTACTAAGTATCTAATTTCGAAGGACTTTAAATTCAAAGAGTAGAAGTTGAAGGATATAGCGGCACATCAATCAATCAATCAATCAATATATATATATATATATATAGTCTATATATATATATATATATGATAGCTATATATATATATATATATATATATATATATATATATATATATATCTATATATATATTTATATATGTATATATAGATATAGATATATATATATAGATATAGATAGATATCTATATATATATATATATATATATATATATATATACTATATATATATATATGAGAACTGACTTTCTCCCAACCAATTTACCGTAAACCGAAATGAATGAACTATTGAGAAGTATATAGTATGAATGTGACATAAAAAAAAGGTTAATCATGCAGTTTAAATCTACCTTGACATTTACCTGGGTAAGTTAAATTGTACTCTTTCATATTCACGGTTTTTCTAAAAAATATGAAACAGTATAATTGTGACATAACCAGTTAAATGCCAAAGTAGATTTAAACTACAGATTTAATAATTTCCTAACATCACATTCATACTATATATTTCTCTATAAGTCATATATTTTCTTTACGGTAAACTGTTGGGCGAAAGTCAGATATCATAAATGCTAAATGATTTGAAAGACTGCTAATTCATAACATGAAATTTACGTGAACAATGAAAATCTTTTGTTTTCGTCCAAAGGAATTTCGTGCTCGATGATCCGGTAAACGCTCACTGATTAAAAAGTATCTTTCAAAGTACAACGAATATTGTTCCATATAAAATATCAGAATTTTTCCTCCCCTCCCCTTGTAGTGAATTAAAACCCAGCCTGTGTCAGAAACAGCAATCAGAATTCATTCGCGGGAACAAACAGCGCTGATGCATTTGTGCTCCGCAGCTGGTAATTAATCTGTGATTGTTCGCTGCAAATATCGGTTGATTATTTACTTCAGTTCTCCAAATGAAGGCAATTTGCCAACTAAGCGCAGCATTGTTCAGAGGAATTGTAATGACGTGTTACCCTGGACGTCATTACCCCATAATTGGATGACGCCAATGGCAAATGAGTTACCTACCACTTATAAATATTTTGTAGTTCGTGAAGGCGGTACTACGCAAGGAGTTTTCCAGGATCTTTTAGAATAGTGCCTCCAGAGTACATGGAAAGTGGAAAGTATTGACGATAAACTTCTAGTCCCGCACGTTTGTTGAACTCGTCTGCCTTGATTTCCTTCCACTTCGTTCTTACAATGAATGAAGTGAGTAGAATTTATGTAAAACAACTAGATTTAATAATCGAATTTTCTTGTACAAGCCATTATAAAAGCCCATTTTTCTTTTTCATAATCTCTCCTAGGATTTGCCAGTTGCATTTATATGTATAGTATATATATATATATATATATATATATATATATATATATATATATATATATATATATATATATATTAAAACGAAGCTACTGGTAACAACTGCATCCTTATCCTTTAACAAATTTATATTACTGCCAACGTTCGCGACACATCTGAAGTCGCATTTTCAAAGCTGAAAATATTTTACGAGCATTAATATCACATAATATTCCTGCATCTAAAATACTTTATGATAATTCAGTATCTTAACAGGTATTTAGGAAGGAAAATCAATCAATAATCAACATCATATTCGCCGGCAGCAAGTCAGAAACCAACTTGCTACATAAAAACCAAACTGAGGAAACTAGTTGCAATGAAGAAGTCTGAGTATTTAATGACGGCATCGTCTTGTTTATGTTTATAGATTCCACTTGACCATGATAGAAAAATATCTGCTCCCAATAAAAGTTGGCATGAATAATAAATTGTTAAAGAATCACGATGCCTTCCCAGGCCATTACCTTCATGATGTGTATATATCGACTCCAGCTCCGACTCGTATGTCTCTATATATATATATATATATATATATATATATATATATATATATATATATGTATGTATATATATATATATATATATATATATATATATATATGTATATATGTATATATGTATATATATATATATATATATATATATATATATATATATATATATATATATATATATATATATATATCTATTTATATATATAATGTATATATATATATATATATATATATATATATATATATATATATATATATATTATATATGTATGTAGTATATATATATATATATATATATAATATATATATACATATATATATATATATATATATATATATATATATATATATATATATATAGTATATATATGTATATATGTATACATATATATATATATATATATATATATATATATATATATATATATATATATATATATATATATATATATATATATATATATATATATATATATATATATATATATATGTATACATATATACATATATATACATATATATATATATATATATATATATATATATATATATATATATATATATATATATATATATATATATATATATATTAGCTTAAAAGTTGAGCTACAGTTAATATTGGGTAGCGAGCGCCCTTAAGGAAAAACCTGCCTTACATGAAAAGTTATGGTGTTAAAGAAGTTGAAAATTTTTTCTTCTTAAATTTTTAAGAATGCTCTATTTATGCGTCGTTGCTTTATAAAACAAATCTTACTATATCTAGTGTAAAGTATTGAATTTTTTTTATTTTTTTTGCAAGCGGTCGGTTTTCTTTAACACGCAATCGGGCAAAGTCTATGGGGGAGGCCTTTTTACTCGTCAGAATACTACTGAAAGAGGTTCTATAGAAATTGCCATTAGATGCAAAACTCTTTATTGTACTGCACATAAATTAACTTTCAATATTGTAATACTACCCTCATAATATGAAGAAAAGTTGAAATACAAGAAATCCTTTCTGTCTTAGAAATAAATAACTCCTAAATAATATAACGAACAATCATTAATTATAGAATATGAATTCAATTTTAATATAAATAAATAACTTTATGATTTTTAGTTTGCTGTCTAAACAGATTTTCAGGTCACTGTATTAATGACTAGTCTTATGGAAACCGAATCCCATCACTAGGTAGCAAAATTGCTTTAAAATCTTCTGTTAGAATTTTACATCAAACATTCTTTGAATGACAGTTTTGGGAAGTATAAGAAATAAGTGTCAGGAGTTCAATTTTCATGTGACCAGTTTCCAACTGACAAGAACATCGCCCATTCTCCTGATGGCGGTGTTTGTAAACGGGTGTCTGTAAACTACAGTGATTACTTCAGCGTTTTTCTATTTTCCTTTTCTTAATTATGCTTTGTCTGGGCTTCGGTGGATTGCAAAAGTCTTCCAGTGTCTCTTTTGCGTCAACTACAGTATACGTTTGCCAGGTTTTAACCAATAAGGAATTCATGTGAGGCTTTCTATAAGGCAGGTCTTGGGATTTCTATTTCATTTGATGGACCAGCATTCTGATATTATTTCGCATGAACAAAAACAATCTTTATGACGAGGCTTTTTTCTATATAGATAGGACTTCCAATTTATAAAATAAAAGTTAAAAAGAAATAAAACTGTCTTCGGTATCATTCATGCTTCCTGACAATTAAGGTAAAACTCGTTTTCAATTTTATAAATAAATTACTCACTTGAAAAATAAGTCATTTTATATAAAGGGTCCGAACAGGACCGAAAGTACTCGGCTATCTCGGTTTTTCATTTTTTCCTTCGTGGCAAAAAACCTTTATTTATACATAGCATCACGTTTTATATACTTCGTGATCAAGTTATTCCTATATATATATATATATATATATATATATATATATATATATATATATATATATATATATATAGTCGACCATATTCGACCATTCGGCAATGGTTTAAATTAAAAAATAACATGCAGCAACCTTTTTACCTTTAGTTGCTGGCTGTCTCTCTGCAAAACGGTATCAAGCTAAGATATAAGCTGGGCTAATGAATCCTCGTAGATACAAAAATATACTTTTTATTTCCCAAACAAGCTAAACATGATATGGTGAAACTCGTTTGAACTTCGTATTCTTCCAAAATGTATAAATAATTACTCACTTGAAAAATAACTCATTACATACACACACACACACACACACACACACACACATATATATATATATATATATATATATATATATATATATACATATATATATATATATATATATATATATATATATATATATATATATCATATATATTATATATATATATACATATAATATATATATATATATATATATATATATATATATATATATATATATATATATATATATATTATCAAGCATATTCGACCATTCGCCACTGCTTTAAATTAAAATAAACAAGTGGCAACCCTCTTACCTTTAGTTGCTGGCTATCTCTCTGCAAACGGTATCAAGCTAAGATATAAGCTGGGCTAATGAATCCTTGTAGATACAAAAATATACTTTTTTATTTCCAAAACTAGCTAAACATGATATGGAACAAAGTGATTAAAAATTATGTAAGTTGCAAGAACTACGTCTGACCCTTAAAAGACCGTAACTGCCATTCTACTCTCCTGAATTAGATTAAGTAATCACCCCTAAAACTCACAATCTATTTGTTTTTTACAAATTTATTTAGTAAGTAATCTTTTAGAGAATCCATTCTCTTGTATAATGCCATGAACCCATCTGAAATAAAGAGACCAATTGTTACATCCCCAACATATAGGAATATTAAATAAATGTGTAGACACTACAATTCTATCTCTTTTCAAATGCAACTTTTTCTAAGTCTTTTAAGTTACTCCTTACAATGGCGTGTCCTCACGACCTCCAAAACCATTCTGTGTCTTATCACTGACAAAAAGAGAGTGTCACCTTTCTCTAAGATCTCGGGCTGCTGGACCCATACATTACACGCACAAACCCATGCATAAATCCAGTCATGCCTTTGAAATGGCATAGCAACCGAGAGTCTCACCCAGGCTCTAGAGTCTAGAGTGTCATCAGCTTTATATTGCATGATCATCAATTCAGACAGTTCTTTCATTTCAGTACCCTTCGAGCAATCCAGTGTTTGTCGCTAGGCTCTCTTTTGTCACTAAGCGGAGAAAGCAGAGATCTAACAATTCCCCGATAAATTTGCTTTTAACTTTTAAGATGCTCAGCACCAATGTCCTTTGTGCACTCTTGTTTGCACACCACATCAGCAACTAGTATATAATGGTCATAATGTTTGCAGTATAGCCCCCATAACACATATTTTGATTTCCAACCTATGGATATCATAGCACAACCACTGGAATTGTAGGTGTTCGCCGAAAGAAGAATTCATACATCTCTAAGATAGGCGGAATTTGTCGAATAGTTGTAGACCCAGGATTGAACAAGTGAACCCTCTCAAAACAATTCAGCACACACCATTGTTCAGCGTCTGTGACCCTCGTAAGTGTATCCAACAACCCCATGTCGCCAAACTGTAGATTCAGCGTCTTCTGATGAAGGAAACACGGCTAACACCTCGTTGTCAAGGAAGTATCCTGTGACTTCCAATGCAAGTGTGTCTCGCACCCAGCCTCGTAGAAGATTGTAGACTCCTGATTTGTACCAGAAACATATCCTGAGACGATCCACCGACGACATCTCATCCATTGCAAAGGCAATCCATAGCATCGCCACTCGTGTTTAGACTCGACCTCTGGTACTGTAGAACCAAGTCATTTCCATCGTCACCATGTGAAGTTGGGAATTCTCTAAAGTCATCGTGTGTCCATATTTGAAAAGTCTATATGAACATAAAATAACTAACGTCTTGCTTTACCACACAAATCTGTCGTTAACTAATATATATACCCAATCTCCTGGTCATTATTAAAAATTCCTCACTAAAAAAAAAATATGATTTTTACCCACTGAATCTTCACAGGTAATCCTATATTTTACAAACATACTATATAAAAAAAAACCATAATGTCTATAGCAAAACCCTTGGACTGTTTATATAACTAACCTCCATGAAATATAATGCCGAACACCCTTCTATTTAACTCATATACCACTATGAACTATACCTCCTGTCTAAAATAGAAATGCTGTGTAAAGCTTAACCCCGATTACAACATCTCTCGTAGGAAAAGAAAAAAAAATAATAATAACAATAATAATAATTGAACTTTCCCAATTATAAAATGTACACAGAGAAAAAAATAACATATATATAATGCAGCGCTTTCCCCCTTAAAAGAAGTATGTATGGTTACGGAATTTGCTACCGCAACATATCTCATCGACTAGAATTGACCCCTTACATACATCTCCATGGAATGCCATAATCAACATCTCTGAAAACAGTGCAAATCTCAGAGTAATCAACTCCGAATGGAAAATTCAGCAACCGGACTCATCACAACATTATCAGCAAAAATCCACCTGTGAATACCTCATGTGCTTGAATTGCACAATAGATTTGTCTAGTCAGACTTACAACCTCAGAAATCATTATTCTCCAAATAGCCCCAAAAATTCTATACTAACACTATATAACCACATTTCACAAAATTATCCCTAGTATATCACCAAAAGTACCCAAAAATTGTCCTTGAAAACATAACTCATCCATGATACTACCACAAGTATACAAAACGGCATAACTACCTCGTCAGGATATAAACCACAGAAAACCACAATTCACCCATTATATAGTGCCAAATATAACCACTGGTGAAATCAATACAACCTCTTCACCGAAACCTCATAAAACCCCAATATCCCCCTCTTGGGCTCGTAAAAGCTCAGCCCCAAAAATCCATCCCCCAACCCCCCTAAAAAAAAACGCCAGTCAGCCCCAAAACCCCATACACACACACAGGAACTACAACGTGTTTATCATCATATTTCTCAGCTTAACAGAAATTTGCCATATTTTCAAACCAGCTTTCCACGTAAAATATTTACCTCTGAATCTAATGCCAAAATGCCGCATTTTGCACATAATAAGAAAAATAGTAGAAGAAATGAAAGAGAGAAAGAAACATTGAATACATTTCACTATCAATTTGCAAAACCCATACAAAAAAAAAAAAAAAAAATGCAACTGCGTGATATTATATTAGTTGCCACAACCAATTCTTATCAGTTTTGATATTTGTGCTAATTTCGACCGACCTGTGTTTTTTCTTCTAAGACTACAAATTTGTTTCCAATCTTTTTCCTCAATAACTCTAAAAGGACCCTCAAAATTTTCTTTTGGACCCAATTTGTAGTTTAGCTCATTTCTCACATTGATTTTTTAAAAATATATTGTCTCCGACATTGATCTTGGGATCAAATGTTTTACTATTACTTCTCTCTACCATTTCTCGAGTCGCAGCCTCGAGATTGCGGCTTGAGACAAGCATGTCTCTCTCTCTCGCTGTAGATATCAATGATTCGATCGTATTCTCCCCATGATGAGATATAGATGAGGTATAGTTAACAGATCAAATATGCCTCGTGCTGGGCAAACCAAAGCTTCAAATGGAGACATTTTAATGGAATCACTAACCATAGTGTTAATACTATGTCTAACAATATCAATGTATCTGTCCCAATTCTTATCATTACCACCTAGAGTCTTCCTGAGAGCTTCAAGCACTTTCCTGTTTGCTCGTTCACACAACCCATTAGCTTCAGGTCTGTATGGAATAATTGTTACTTTCTGTATCCCCATGACTTCCGCTAAACATTCTAAAGTTTTGCCATTATCGGTCAATAGAACCTCGGGTGAGCCATATCTGCAAATGATACCATTGAAAAATGCTATATCTACTTCTTCAGCCATTTCATGCTCTAGTGGAAAATTTCTAATATCCTCGTAGTTCATCTATTATTACTAACAAGTTACTTATTCGCATATCTAGACCCACAAAAATTTCCTAGGATATCCATATGTATTGTCTTAAAAGGTTTACTTGGTATCTGATATGACCCTATTTTGCATGAAGTTATCCTTGCAGGTTTGCATGCATTGCATACTATACAGTTTTTCACAAACTTTTCCACATCTTTTCCCATGTTTTTCCAAATATATATAGCACCCACCTCATTATACGTTTTTTCTATCCCAAGTGTGGACTACCGAACCTGCAATGAACTATATCCAAAAACACTGGAATTAGGACTTTTGGAATTACGATCTGTGTCGTATCTCCTTTACTTCACTAGTCTCAACTTTATATTTAATTTTCCTGACCAATAGATTACATTCTAACTCTAAACCCGAAAGAGGCAAATTATGAACCTTTCCTGACTAATTCCCCTCTAAGAAATGCTTTTGCATCTGCCAGAATCTCATCTTCATCCTGCCTCTGCTCTATGAGACCCATTTCCCATTGTATAGACTTGCTAGTGACTTACGCAACTTGAAAATCCTTCCGCGTCATAAAAAACTTCTAATAAGGGCGTCGACAACTACATTTAATTTGCCTCCTATACATTTGAGCTTTGCTCGAAATTCTCTGAGAGTTAGAAATTATCGAGCTCTTTTAGGCGACAAATCGGGCTTATTAAAAAGATCTAATAATGGCTTGTGATCTGTAAGGACATCTACTTTATTCCCCATCAGTAGCATTTCAAATGACAAAACTTGATACTATTGCAAAGGCTTTCATTATTTATTTTGGTAGCCATTGATCTCTCATTGCTGCCCTTTGTCCTGAACTTCCTGCTATAAAAGACTATGGGATGGAATTTCCCATCAAACTTTTTGCATAAGCAAGCACCTATACCCTCTTGGCTGGCATCAGTCACTAACATGAATGGTTTTTGCTGAACTCTGGAAACTTCAGAACGGGGGATTCATTAATGCGTCCTTTAAGCTTCTGAAAACTCTCAGATGGGGTTTCCCCCATTGAAAATTGAAAAAACGTCTTCCCACAATTATATCTGTTAGGGGAGCTGCTATGTTAGAAAAACCTTTCACATACCTCCTAAAGAAACCAGCGATACCCAGGAATGACTTAATCTCTTTCTTTGATCTCGGGGTGCGAAAATTCGCTATTGTTTTGAATTTATCGTCATTTACTCTAACCCCTTCCTTGGATATGACATGGCCTAGATATGTGATTTGTTTTTTGAACAATGAACACTTAGCTAGCTTAAATTTCAACCCAACCCCGCTAATCTAAGCCTCCTACGTACTTCTGTAAGCACTTCCAGGTGTTGCACGATCGTGCCTGTTGCTACCAAAATATCATCCATATATACAAAAATATTTTTGCCCAATACAAAACTGTATTTACCAAACCTGGTAAAAGTCATCGGACTGCCGATAACCAAGCGCATTTGCGTAAATTCATTGTATCCCTTGGGCACTTAAAAAGCCGTATATTCCATTACTACTTTCACTAAGAGGGACCTGCAGAAAAACCCTGTGCCAAATCAATTGAGCTATAAGTATTATGTCCCCGATTCTACATAAAGATCTGGTATGCACGCGACTGGATAATGGTCAGTTTGTCTTTTCATTTAAAACGTCTAAAATCGACGCTTACATGGTCAAAACCGTCTTTCCTAGGCACTGCTAACAAGAGAAAGTTGTATGGAGACACACTAGGCCTAATGATTCCTTCCTCCTTCCCATTTATTGACCTCTTTCTCTACCTGTTCCCTGATTTTGAAAGGTATACAGTATGCAGAAATATAAATAGGTTTTGTGCCACTCTCCAAATTTACCTTATGCTCTAGGACATTATTCAATCACAGTTTATCAACGTTGTAAGGCTACTGTATTCCCAAATTCTGCCAGATGCTTGCTTACCACTTCAACATGCTCACTATGATCCACATTAGCTAATGTTCTCTAAATATTCGTTTTTCCTTGATTGCATTACTGCTTTTGAAAACTCAGGTATCCATCTACGATAGCCACTGAACACTGTCACTACTCCAATCTTGGAGATCCAATACATATGTAGTCCTTTGGAATTTCCTAACTTTATCATTATAGTTTAATCATTCTAACCATGTAACCCCAGGTTTTGATACACTGTTCACTGATGCTGTGCTGATAATCCTCTTAGCTTCTCGCTACCCTAATAAAACACACATCGGCGGGTTTTCTCACTTCCCTCAACTTGACTTTTACCATAGTCTTGAATGTGGCATAAACACACATCCTTTGATAAAACACCTTTATATTTGTGGTTAGTACCATCCCCGTTCCACAATCCCATAAACATCACCACCCTTGGTTCTCATTACATCACCCCACTGTTAGTATCAGAATAATATCAAAATTAGTATCAGTATCACACCCGTAATACCATTGTCACATTCACCAAAATTGTTACCACCATGGACTCCAATATCCCACATAACATCACCTCAGTTATTCCCCGTATCACCAGTGTGGGTTTTAATATTACCACTCCCCATAACCCCAGTATCATCACCATTAGCACTGCCAAACACATCCCCTTTTCAATAATCTCCATACCCTCAGTACTAATCACGTCCTCATAAGGAAGCAAAACACCAGGTATTCCAACCGTTATCCCATTAACACCAGCAGGGATCAAAATCTTGTGTCTCCTACATGCAGGATGACCTAGCAAGAGTCTGTTGCCCAACGCAACCCCTTTTATAACCAAAAATTGTTCTATTAATACTCTATCACCAAGAGTAAACTGTATTTGAACACAATCCAGGGTGTTTAATCTATGGGCTTGCACACACCGTCTCCGTTGAGGGTTTCAAAGGGTAATGGGAGAACATGGATTGATATAAATTGTGATCCATCAAGTTTACGCTTGCGCCAGTATCTATAAATACTGGGATATCAACGTCCTCAACTGCTGCCTAAACTATAGGCCTGGGTTCTGGGGCGTCCCCCACGACCACAATGGCACATACTATCATCTGTACCCTTTTTGTTGATCGGCCTTCCAAAATTTCACCGATCCCTTTGCCCTCTTAAATGACCTGCCTGGGAAGTTCTCATATTATAACTCCCAGGACTTTGAGGTGTTGGCCTCGCATCTTTCTGTATCTGAGACGGACAAGATTGTCCAATAGTGATCCGCACTCTTACACATTCCACAATATTTAACTTTACACATTTTCTTTGGATGCCCTGGTTTATTACAATTGAAGCACTGCAACTGCTGTTGCCTTTGTACACAACTGTAAAGAAGAAAATTCTGTGTCTCTTTGCACCCTATTTCTCAGGCCAGTTACATTAAAAAATGTACTATCTACAGTGGGACATTTAGACATATGTTTGTGAATTTGGGCATAAATTAATTCTTCGTCTGATGTAGGTTCAATCTTTTCATCAAAACTATCCACTATTGCATCCGGTTACGTCGTGCAAGAGCATCGCAAAATGGAGCGGTTTATGTAAATTGTCAAGTGAGACACTACCCCCTTTTAACCCACTTAGATGTTTACAATTTTTCTATCCATTCTCCCCGCTGAGTCAAAAGTTTTGAACTATGTTCTATGAGGCTAGTTGTGCCTTTCCATATTCTATACAGTCCTCTGAGATCTCTCACCATATCCCCGAGTTCCTTTGAGCCATAAGCTGGTCTTAAAAATGCTTCCAAATCAACCCATGTCTGACATTTTGCATATTGAAAACTCCTGCAACGATAGGAAAGATCACCCTTATTGAAATCTAACAAAGCTTTCACCTCTCTGAATGCTTCTACATCATCTGTTATCCCTTTTGCACTTGAATAATTATTTACACCTTCAATAAAGATTTGTACTGGCTGTGAAAGAACTCCATCCACCACTCCACGAATATATATCACGCACGCACTAACATTCGTAACGCGATGAAGCAGAGTCATCATACTACTTGTGTCCGCCATTTTGCTCTCTTTACGAAAGCTCTTGTGCTTTATGATACTCCCTGACCTCAATAATATTAGTGTATTTAAACACACAAATCGCAATCCAGAAAAAAATTAATAAAAAACATGCCCCAATAAAAGAAAAAACAAAAATAAAACTATGCACTGCGCCTAATAAATCACCCCATGACCAGCTGTTAATATTCAATACAAGGTCGCACCGGGAACAAAAAAAAAAAAAAAACAGACAGGGAGAAGATAAAAAAAAAAAAAGTTCGAGAGAGGAACCGCTCCGTTCAGCAAACCATCCGCCCTTTCCTCTCTCTCAGACACTTGCCAAACGACCCTTTCTCCCTCTCTCTCTCTCTCTCTCTCTCTCTCTCTCTCTCTCTCCCCTCCAGGGAGGCGGTGAATCAAAATCATCAAATATCCCCACCTATGTTCCGCCACAAAAATCCCCGCCGAATCTCGAGGGTTAAAATAAAAAAAAAATACACTTTTGAGCAAATTAATCACCAATAAAAGAGAGAAAAAAAGAAAGGAAACAATGAAATTACACTCCACGTTTTCATATGACTGGAGCCGAAACTTTTATACCCCATTGCAAAATGTGAGTAACTTATTCGCCCACACCCAATAAACACTTTAATATGCCAAAAAATTTAACTTTAATTCCCGAAACATCGAACACAAGTTTTCACAAACTGCTAGCTAAAGGCACTTGCTCTAGCGCAGGGAGACCACACAGCCCCAAACCCTGAAAAATGCTCAGACCCTTAAAACTCAGCAAAAAAAAAACCTGAGTTCCCTGTGACATAATTTACAACCTTTATCCACAAAAAATATACCTGCTAAACTAGCTATAGTCTCTTTCAGAAGCGTACCTACGGCTATAAAAAGCTTTTTTATCCGCTGCCACCACCTTATTGCCGAGCATATTCGACCATGCGGCACTGGTTTAAATTAGCAATAAAAGAAGTGGCAACCCCTCTTACCTTTAGTTGCTGGGTATCTCTCTGCAACTGTATCAAGCTAAGATATAAACTGGGCTAAAAGTTTATATCTATTTCCCCAAAAACTAGCTAAACATATATGGATCAAAGTGATTAAAAATGACATAAGTTAGAACTACCTCTGACCCTTAAAGATCATAAACTGTCATTCTACTTCTCCTGAATTAGATTAAGTAATCACCGCTAAAACTCATAATCTATTTGTTTTTACATTTAAATAGTCAAGGTATTTTAAGAGAATCCTATTCTCTTGTATAATTGCCAATGAACCCATCTGAAATAAAGAGACATATTTGTTTTTTACATCCCCCCAAACATATAAGAAATATTAAATAAATGTGTGCACCCTACCACTTCTCTCTCTTTTCAAAGGGCAACCTTTTCTAAGTCTTTCAAGTTACCGTACCTTACGAAGGGCGTCCTCACGACCTCCAAAACCGCTCTGTGTCTTATACAGACAAAAAAAGTGTCACCTTTCTCTAAGATCTCGGGCTGCAGGGCCCATACATTACACGCACAAACACACACACATCATCCGGTCAAGCCTTTGAAATGGCATAGCAACCGAGAGTCTCACCCAGGCTCTAGAGTCTAGCAGTGTCATCAGCCTTCCATAGTATTGCATGATCATCAATTCAGACAGTTCTTTCAATTTCAGCAACCTTCGAGCAATCAGTGTTTGTCGCTAGGGCCCTCTCTCATCACTAAGCGGAGAAAGCTGAGATCTAACAATTCACCGATATATACTTATTTTTTCTTTTAAGATATATATATATATATATATATATATATATATATAATATATATATATATATATATTATATATCATATATATAATATATATATATATATACTATATATATATATATTTATATATCTTATATATATATATATCATATATATAATATATATATATATATATATATATAGATATTATATATATATATATATTATATACTATTTATATATTATATTATATATTATGAATATATAGTATATATTATATATTTATAATATTATATATCATACTATATATCTATATATTGTATATATTAATATATATTAATATATATATATTATA
>NC_061109.1:36409070-36421636 GCF_015104395.2 Macrobrachium nipponense
ATGGTCCAGTCGTCCCCCAAAGCATCACTTCCAGTCATTGTACCACGTACGTGCTCCCCCATTTTCTTTCTGTGATGCTGTAAGATTCCTCCATGGTGCTATTTGAATCAGCAAGTGTCCCCGTTGTGAATAGTGTTATTATGGTTACTGGGACGTAACGTAAAATCTTGGGTAAGCATCCTACACTCGTGTGATTACCCTGTAGCGCAACACTAGCAAATGAGATCGTGTTTAATTTTGTCAAGCAATCCCTGATCCCCGACACGTTTGTAGCCAGTATATTTATGTCGTAATGCGATATACTTACAGATATCTGCCACGTGCCTCCTTGTTGGAAGCTGATTCTTGTAACGTGACTCTGGGAGTTCATCATATATCTCTACTATCTTTATTTCCACCGAGACCAAGTAGAATCGGTCCGCACCAGTCCACAACAGCGAGCCAATCTCGCTGCCGTTAGTTTCCTTAGATTAGTGAAATATATGCGAGCATGTCAAAACTCTGCGTTTACCTAATTTCCTTCACTTTGAAGTAGGTCCAAAGCCGTAACCTTTTAACCTTTTCATTTGCTTTATGATTCCTTGACTGATTTTTTGCTTTATAGCACCGCAACTCAGATCCGTTGCACTTGAAAGGAACCGCAAACACACACGCGCACAAATACACACAGACACGCACACACACACACACACACACACATATATATATATATATATATATATATATATATATATATATATATATATATATATATACAAACAACATACATACATCCTATAATGACTTATTTTTTTAAAAAAAAAAGTAATTATATATTATTTTTCAGAAGAATACAAAGTTAAAGCGAGTGTCACCAAACGATGCCAAAGATATTTTTCTTGCTTTTTATCTTCTTAATTCTGCAACCAAACCTTCCTAATTGTCAAGAAGTATTGATGATACCGAAAACAGTTTTCTTTTCTATGAACGCTTATCCTCCTCCACCTAACAGTTATTCTGAACTGTATCAGGGAAACAAATCTGATAACAAATCTTTCCCCTTAACATTTTTAAGTAAAACTCTTTTAGTTCTTGAAGACATCGTTATTGTTTATTGGAAACAGCTAAGGTGAGATGGAAACTGAAGCAGTTTGTGAGTTTATTTTTGCGCCAGCATCTATATACAGTTCAGAATAATATCAAGCAGAGAATGCATTTGTTTCTTGTTACTTCGCGCAATTCTCATTTTAATTACAAATCCTGCAGCGTCGAGAGTAGGAATCCTTACTAGTGTTTCGTTAAAATTACTTAATAGAAGTATTGATGAATGACTGAACTGCTATTAAATTTGCTGATTAGGTCTGCGTTGAGGAGTGAACTATGATGGAATTACACGATTGAAAGTTCTACATCAACAATAACTGCAAAATACAATATTAATCATCCCATAAGCCCAACTAACTTATTACATTTTTTATCCGGTTGTTTTCCTGGCTATAGTGTGGCTGCAATAATTCATACTACTACTACTACTACTACTATCTACTACTATACTACTACTGATGATGATGATATATTGATAATAATAAAGTCGTTTTAAGTATAGTAAGTTAGAGGCTTCTGCTAAATCGGGAACTCAGAGGATTTCAGAGATCTTATTTCTACATATGCTGAAATTCGAGAAAAAGGAAAATATTTTTCATAAATGAGTAACATTCTGTTCAGGCAGTGCCTGCGCTGATATGATATGCTTTGAATGATTGTGTAAAAAGAAAATCTAGCAAGGAAAGATTCACGACTTCGAAGTGATAATGCCTGAATTTTCATAAACAGTTTTAGGTAAGGAAAAAAAAAAAAAAAACGCTGTCTCTCTCGTATGTCGCCTTACGAAACGGATGCAAAACATTTCTCTATCTTTCTAATACCTTCACAAAAGCTTTCAAGCATTACAGGAAACACCTTTAAGAGGTCAATATCTATCCTTATTTATTTTTGAAGGTCTGCGAATAATAATAAATAATAATAATAATAATAATAATAATAATAATAATAATAATAATAATAATAATAATAATTAAACACATAGATGAGACGGGACACAAATACCTGGGAATAATGGAAGGAGGAGATATAAAACATCAAGGGATGCAGGATACGATCAGGAAAGAATATATGCAGAGACTCAAGATGATACTCAAGTCAGAACTCAACGCCGGAAAGATGATAAAAGCCATAAACACATGGGCAGTGCCAGTAATCAGATACAGTGCAGGAATAGTGGAATGGACGAAGGCAGAGCTTCGCAGCATAGACCAGAAAACGAGGAAACATATGACAATACACAAAGCACTATACCCAAGAGCAAATACGGACAGAATATACATAACACGAACGGAAAGAGGGAGGGGACTACTAAGCATAGAGGACTGCGTCAACATTGAGAACAGAGCACTGGGGCAATATATGAAGACCAGTGAAGACGAGTGGATCAGGAGTGCATGGGAAGGACTGATAAAAGTAGACGAAGACCCAGAAATATGCAGAGACAGGAGAAAGACAAGCAGAACAGAGGAATGGCATAACAAACCAATGCACGGACAATACATGAGACAGACTAAAGAACTAGCCAGCGATGACACATGGCAATGGCTACAGAGGGGAGAGCTCAAGAAGGAAACTGAAGGAATGATAACAGCGGAACAAGATCAGGCCTTAAGAACCAGATATGTCCAAAAACGATAGATGAAATAACATCTCTCATATGTTAGGAGTGCAATACGAAAAATGAAACATATACCACATATCAAGCAACTCAAGCAACTGTCTAGCACTTGCACATAACTAGTACAAAAAGAGGCATGATTCAGTAGCAAAAGCCCTCCACTGGAGCCTGTGCAAGAATCACCAGCTACCTTGCAGTAATAAGTGGTACGAATTTTTTGTTGTTTGTATGGTGTTTTTACGTTGCGTGGAACCAGGTGGTTTACGAACACCAACCTGAAGGAGTGAGAGAAAACGATCAGACAAAGATCCTCTGGGACTATGGTATCAAACAGATAGGGTGTTTACGTGCAAAAAACGACCAGACGTGACGTTGATTGACAAAATCAAGAGAAAGTATCACTCATTGATGTCGCAGTACATGGGACACACCCAGTTGAAGAGAAAAGAAAGGGAAAAAATGGATACGTATCCAGACCTGAAAATAGAAATAAGAAGGATATGGATATGCCAGTGGAAATTGTACCCATAATCATAGGAATACTAGGCACGATCCCAAGATCCCTGAGGAATCTGTAAAACTAGTAGCTGAAGTGAGCTCCAGGACTCATGCAGAAACAGCGTGATCCTAGTTAACGGGCGAACATAGTAAGAAAAGTGATGGACTCCTAAGGAGGCAGGATGCAATCCGGAACCCCACACTATAAATATCACGCAGTCGAATTAGAGGACTGTAATAGATTAAGAAAAAAATAATAATATGATGAGATGATAATAATATAATAATAATAATATAATTATTATTATTATTATTATTATTATTATATATTGTTATCATTATTTATTTATTTATTTTTTGCTCTATCACAGTCCTCCAATTCGACTGGGTGGGTATTTTATAGTGTGGGGTTCCGGTTTGGTTGCATCCTGCCTCCTTAGGAGTCCATCAACTTTTCTTACTTACATGTTCGCCCGTTTCTAGGATCAACACTCTTCTGCATGAGTCCTGGAGCTACTTCAGCCTCTAAGTTTTTCTAGAGTCCATTTCAGGGATTTTGGGATGGGCGTGCCTAGTCTCCAATGATTATGGGTAGCGATTTACTCACTGGCATATCCCATATTCTTCTTATTTCTATTTTCAGATCTTGATACTTGTCCATTTTGTTTTTTCCTCTCTTTCTCTTCAACTCTGGTGTTTCCATGGTAACTGCAACATCAATGAGTGATACTTTCTTCTTGACTAATGTCAATCCAACGTCACGTCTGGTCTATTGCACGTATCACCCTATTCATTCTGATACCATAGTCCCAGAGGATCTTTGCCTGATCGTTTTCTATCACTCCCTCAGGTTGGTGCTCGTACCACATATTACTGCAAGGTAGCTGATGTTTCTTGCACATGCTCCAGTGGAGGGCTTTTGCCACTGAATCATGCCTCTTTTTGTACTGGTTCTGTGCAAGTACCGGGCATTCGCTTGCTATGTGGTTTATGATTTCATTTTTGTATTGCACTTCCAACATATGGGAGAGATGTTATTTCCGTCTATCGTTCTTTGAATATATCTGGTTCTTAGGGCCTGATCCTTGTGCCGCTGTTATCATCCTTCAGTTTCCTTCTTTAGCTCTCCCTCTGTAGCCATTGCCATGTGTCATCGCTGGCTAGTTCTATAGTCTGTCTCATTTATTGTCCGTGCATTGGTTTGTTGTGCCAGTCTCTGTTCTGTCTGTCATTCTCCCTGTCTCTGTATATTTCTGGGTCTTCGTCTACTTTTATTAGTCGTTCTTCCCATGCACTCTAGTACCACTCGTACTTCACTGGTTTTCAGATATTGCCCCAGTGCTCAGTTTTCGATGTTGACGCAGTCCTCTATGCTTAGTAGTCCTCTCCCTCCTTCCTTTCGTGTTATGTATAGTCTGTCCGTATTTTGCTCTTGGGTGTAGTGCTTTGTGTATTGTCATATGTTTCCTTGTTTTCTGATCTATGCTGCGGAGTTCTGCTTTCGTCCATTCCACTATTCCTGCGCTGTATCTGATTACTGGCACTGCCCATGTGTTTATGGCTTTTATCATATTTCCGGCGTTGAGTTTTGACTTGAGTATCGCCTTGAGTCTCTGCATATATTCTTTCAAGATCGTGTGTCCTTCATCGCTAGGTGTGTATATCCCCTCCTTCAGGGGTTATTCCCAGGTATTTGTATCCAGTCACGGTTCTATGTGTTTGACCTGTTGCTCCCATCTGGTAGCTTTATCCCTTCAGTTCTCGTTACTTTGCCTGTATGTATTTGACAAATGCGCCAGTTTTTTTATTCCAAACTCCCATCTGATGTTCCCACAGATACACATCCTTACAGTCTGGATTAGGGTATTTCTCTTTCATTAATGCTGCTTACTATTATTATTATTATTATTATTATTATTATTATTATTATATTATTATTATTATATGTTTTTTTTTTTTTTTTTTTGCTCTATCACAGTCTCCAATTCGACTGGGTGGTATTTATAGTGTGGGGTTCCGGGTTGCCATCCTGCCTCCTTAGGAGTCCATCACTTTTCTTACTATGTGCCGTTTCTAAGATCACACTCTTCTGCATGAGTCCTGGAGCTACTTCAGCCTCTAGTTTTTCTAGATTCCTTTTCAGGGATCTTGGGATCGTGCCTAGTGCTCCTATTGATTATGGGTACGAATTTCCACTGGCATATCCCATATCCTTCTTATTTTTCTATTTTCAGATCTTGATACTTAATCCATTTTTTCCCTCTCTTTCTCTTCAACTCTGGTGTCCATGGTATTGCGACATCAATGAGTGATACTGTTTCTTCTTGACTTTGTCAATCAGCGTCATGTCTGGTCTATTTCCATATATCACCCTATCTGTTCTGATACCATAGTCCCAGAGGATCTTTGCCTGAATCGTTTTCTATCACTCGCTCAGGTTGGTGCTCGTACCACTTATTACTGCAAGGTAGCTGATGTTTCTTGCACAGGCTCCAGTGGAGGGCTTTTGCCACTGATCATGCCTCTTTTTGTACTGGTTCTGTGGCAAGTACCAGGGATTCGCTTGCTATGTGGTTTATTTTTTTGATTTCATTTTTCGTATTGCACTTCCTACATATGGGAGAGATGTTATTTCCATCTATCGTTCTTTGAACATATCTGGTTCTTAGTGCCGCTGTTATCATTCCTTCATTTTCCTTCTTTAGCTCTCCCCTCTGTAGCCATTGCCATGTGTCATCGCTGGCTAGTTCTTTAGCCTGTCTCATTTATTGTCCGTGCATTGGTTTGTTGGGCCAGTCCTCTGTTCTGTTTGTCATTCTCCTGTCTCTGTATATTTCTGGGTCTTTCGTCTACTTTTAATTAGTTCTTCTTCCATGCACTCTTTTAGCCACTTCGTCTTCACTGGTTTTCAGATATTGCCCAAGTGCTCTGTTCTCAGATGTTGAGTACTCCTCTATACTTAGCAGTCCTCACCTCCTTCCTTTCGTGTATGTATAGTCTGTCCGTATTTGCTCTTGGGTGTTAGTGCTTTGTGTATTGTCATATGTTTCCTGTTTTCTGGATATATGCTGTAGAGTTCTGCCTTCGTCCATTCCACTATTCCTGCAACTGTATCTGATAACTGGCACTGCCCACGTGGTTTTTATGGCTTTTATCATATTTTCCGGCGTTGAGTTTTGACTTGAGTATCGCCTTGAGTCTCTGCATATATTACTTTCCTGATTCGTGTCCTTCATCTCTTGGTGTTTTATATCCCCTCCTTCCATTATTCCCAGATATCTGTATCCAGTCTCATCTATGTGAATTGATGTTGCTCCCATCTGGTAAGCTTTATCCCTTCAGTTCTCGTTACTTTGGCCGTTTTTGTATGTTGACTAAGGCGCATTTTTCTTCTATCCAAACTCCATCCTGATGTCCCCAGAATATAATCCTTACAGTCTGGATTAGGGTATCTATTTCCTTGATGCTCTTACCATACAGCTTGATATCGTCCATGAACATCAGATGGTTAATTCTTTTACCTCTTTCCTTGAGTTGTTACCCGGCATCCATCTTCTGTCGTACTTTTGTCATGGGAATCATGGCTACTACGAAGAGTAGTGGGGACAGTGAGTCGTCCTTGAAGATCTCTCTCCTGATATTAACCTCTGCTAGTCTTATTCCAGAGCTTGTAAGTATTGTATTCCATTTGCGCATTGCATTTTTGAGGAAGCTGATAGTGTTTTCTCTGCCCCCATACATTTTCAAGGCATTCTATTAGTCATGTGTGTGGTATCATGTCGAAGGCTTTCTTATAGTCTATCCATGCCATGCTTAGGTTGGTTTTTCCTTTTCTTCGCCTACTGTTCTTCATTACCATTTTTGTCTATCAGGAGCTTGATCTTTTGTCCCCTTACACTTCCTTCTTCAGCCTTTCTGTTGGTGGGGGATGTGTTTGTCTCCTCTAGGTAATTATATAGCCTTTCACTGATGATACCTGTTAGTAACTTCCACATTATTGGTAGGCAGGTGATAGGCCTGTAGTTACTGGCTATATTTCCCTTACTCTTGTCTTTTTGTACTAAGGATGTTCTTCCTGTGGTGATCCATTTGGGTGCATTGGGATTTGAGATACAATGCTGGAGTTGTTCTGCTATTCGTGGGTGTAGGGCCTTGAAGTTTTTGAGCCAGTATCCATGGACTTCATTGGCACCTGGGCCTTTCCAGTTTCGCATTTTCTTTAGTTGGTGTCTGACTGTGTCTGTCGTGATCTCTGTGAATCTTTGTTTTATTCTCCCTGTTTTCTTCTTCCTTGACTTCCTGGAGCCATGTTGCATGTTTGTTGTGTGATACCGGATTGCTCCATATGTTTTTCCCAGAGTCTCTTACTTGGTTCGGCTTCAGGAATTTCTTGGTGGTTGTCTTCCCTCTTAGTTGGCTGTATAGTCTTTTCTGGTTGGTTCCGAATAGTTTGTTCTGTTGGTATCCCTTATTCCTGTTCATGTACCATTGGATCTTATGTGCTTTGGCCTTAAGCCTCTGTTTTACATCTTCTCTTGTGTTGTTGAGTCCCCTCTCTTGTACTGTATTTTCTCGTTGAGTTCCTCCCTTGTTTTCTTGCTTCTTAGCCTTTTTTTTCTGCCATCTCTTTCAGTTTACCCAAGTCAGATCTCATCACCATGATTTGCTTTTCCAGGCGCCTTTTCCAAGGAGGTTGGTGTTTTAGTTTCTGTTGGGCTGGTTGTGCTGGTGGTGTTGGTGTTCGAATGCCCATCAGTCCTGCTACTAATCTTGCTCCTGCATATGCCAAGTTATTTGTTTCTGTGATACTGGTGGTGTGTATTATGCCCATTATTTCATTGACTCACTTGTTTTTTTTTTCTCCCTTAATTTCTTGGTGTTGTAGGCTTTCATGGAGAGGATCTTTGTTCTCTCTGTATCTGGCTCCATCCATTGTCTAATCTTTTCTACCCATTCCGTCCTTTCTGTTACTTCGTCGGTGTTTCTACATGTGTCGTTGTTTGATACCTCATCATCCTGTCATCTTCTGTGGCAATCGTCTCTCAGTTCGTCTTCATGTCAATTCGTTGTAGTGTGACATTTCCCTTTCAGTTATTCTTCTTTCTGGTTGGGGAGAGCCAGTTTCTGTTTCTTTATGTTCCTTACTTGGTCTGCCAGCCTCTGCTCTGTTTGGGGGTGTTATTCCTCTCATTCCAGATGTTGACCAACCTTCCTCTATATCCTCTCTCCGTCGGGTTGCTTCTGATGTAGCATCTCCATATTTCCTTATTTTCTTCTCTTGTCCATTTCTTCCTTTGGTTTGCTTCTGTAGCTCCAATCTCAGGCTGTTGGTTACTGTTGTTGTGGTGGTCAGTTGCTGGATGACGACCTCCAAGTACCTGACCATCTTCCCCTTCAATTGGGTTGAATACCTGTCTGCCGGACGAAGCTCCTCTGTTGCCAGAGGCTCCATTTATGTCGTCGTTTATTCCTTCATTTCTTAACATCATTGCTGAGTTTTGATATTTAACCCATAGCTGGACCCTATCCGTCAGGATAGGTACTCATTTACAGCTGAGTAGACTGAGGAAATTATGGTAAAGATCCTTTCCCAAGGAATCAACGCCGAGAGAGTGTCACCCATCCAACGACTGACCAGCCCCAATGTTGTTTAAACCAGTTCCATTGACGACCTAACCCACTCTGCCACGGCGCCACATATCTTATTATTATTATTATTATTATTATTATTATTATTATTATTATTCCCACAGCTTCAAAAATAGATAAGGATATTGACCTTCTGAAGAGGTTTAGGGGAATAGAGTAGTAAATGTTCGAAAATAGAGACACCATGTTATATCTTATGGTAGCAATTAACTCAACTAGTATATGAAGAACCCGATGTCTGCGCCTACAAGAAGCTCTTCATATAGGAAAGGAAAGAACGTAACTTACTTATTAATAAGAACGATTCTCCTCCCCACTGCCGCCTGGAGAGCAGCGAATGACTCCCAGACAGTACCAAATAACCAGGAGCTCCCACAGGATAACAGGACTCCTGCTGCAGGTAGGACATCCGACATCCATCCCTAGGACGCAATACTATAGCCCTCACACAGCTGAAATCCCCACGATACTCAGGGCGAGATCCCCTCGCACGAGACCGGCTCAACCAATTTGAATTCAGCTCTAGATCTGAGCCACTATAAATACCACCATGCATACATTTAGCTTTTGTGCCACAACTGAGTCGTCAAGAAGATGACCTATGAGGAGGCCGAAACGTCTCAATAACACCGACTATACCAGCACCAACGCCAGCTGTATACCAGAGACGACCCCGGTCTGCCTTTGACCTACGCTCACGAAATAATACAAGCACTGATGACGTGCCCTGCGTGGCCTGAACTTGAGATCCTTCCTCACCAGTATATTGTTAATACCAGTATACCACATAAATGAGACCAGAATCCTGTTTTTGAATTAAACATCCCCTCCAGCAGTTTTTAGAATTTCACAATATGAATACTGGCCAGTTACTAAGAAACATTGCGGAGCCAGAGAAGTGGATAATAAGAAAAACTGATAAAACGATATATATAATCAATTTGCTTAATTCCGCCATTATATTGCACAAAATTTGTCTAAAAGCGGATCTTTACTGAATTATTATTATTATTATTATTAGTTATTATTATTATTATTATTATTATTATTATTCTATTATTATTATTATTATTATTATTATTATTATTATTATTATTATTATTATTATTATTATTATATCTTTAAAATATGTGCACTTTCTATTGATTTCCCTTTATTTCTATTTTTGTCTTTGCTCTTCTCCCTTGTTTTTTCTTCCTCCTCCTCTTTTCACTTCACCTGCCATAACTGTCTCTGTCTGTCTTCTCCTGCGTCCTTACTTTCTTTTCTATTTTCCCTCGTCGAATCTCCCACCAATAAAAAATTACTCTCTATTTCGCCCCTAACAAACAGCTCTGACAGGTGGCAGCCATGAGCCGAATGTTATCAAGGAAAAAAAAGATGAAGGCGCGACACTGGAGAAATGTATACAATTCTGCACAAATATTGAGGCAATCAGCGCTGACGACAAGTCTCCAATTCTGCGACGCTTCCCCCTTTCCGATATCCTCGGAATCTACAGCAGTAATGGGATTAGCCTCGAAGGGAAATAGGACGCTACATGAGGGAAGGAGGAGATTTCAATCTCTTCACCCTTCACCTGGGAAATGAAAATAACAGGCCTCTTCTTTTTCGGGATGGTTTAAAAACTTGGGTTTTTTTTCATATTAAAATACTAAAGTCAATGAGGTTTATTTGAGTGAATAAATGTTTGTGTGTAACATGTTCCAGAGTAGTTAAAATGTGAGATTAACATATCCCCAACAATCAGGTGATAATATTTTCTTTTAAACTAATTCCTCTGGAAGTGCGAAGTATAATTTCCTTCACTTATAACAGGATAATGAATTAAGCAATAGTTTCCCTTCTCTCGATACAACATAAACACTGTCCCGGGACTCGAGTGGCTGTAGTTGTGAAGGCTTGCAACAAGTCAATTGATCTCTGCAGTCTTGTATCTGTTAAGGAAACCTTTGTAAAATGTATCAACTAAGCAACTTAGAAAAAACAAGTGAAAAAATACGAAAAAGTTTCTTCGGGCGTAATCGAGTTCCCTGTGTAGCATATAATGCTCTATGAATCTCTCAGACACAGCCAAAGAAACTCTCAGCCGGTCTTGGTGGCCTGTGTTATTGCGGTGTCAGACGTGCGATCAAGGCTAACTTTAACCTTAAATTAAATAAAATCTATGGAGGCTAGAGGGCTGCAATTTGGTATGTTTGACGTTTGGCGGGTTGATGATCAACATACTAATTTGCAGCCCTCTAGTCTTGGTAGTTTTTATAAGCTTGAGGGCGGACAGAAAAAGTGTGGACGGGCAGACAAAGTCATCTCAATAGTTTTCTTTTACTAAAAACTAAACTTGGTGATGCAATTAGCTTTGATTACTTTTGATTTAATGTGCTACGGAAATTAAAATTAAAGTTCAGCTACAAAATGAGTATTTACATTATTGTCGATTTTTTACTGGAGTATCTCAGTTACGAGTTATTCTAGTAGATACTCTCGAGATACCAAAAATGAAATGAATGGATCCCCGTACGGGGGAAATCTTAACTTCCGTTGGAGTTGAAACCAGTAATCTCACGTAAAAGTTAAATTCGGCAAGTTTTAGGAAACGGAAATTGAGTAAAGCTACGAATTTAGCTACAGTAGAAGTTAAACCAATAGGATAGCAGTCGGCAGGAGTTGAATACGAATTGTAAGCAAAAGTTATGCAGTAAAATATGATACATTAATCCAAAAAGAAGAATGCTGATCGGTTTCAACGACTGGTGAAAAATATTTAGCGAGTCTTACTAATTACGATTATGGCAGTCAAATATTATATATATATATATATATATATATATATATATATATATATATATATTATATATATATATATATTTGACTGCATAATCGTAATTAGTAAGACTGTAAATATTTTTCATATATATATATATATATATATATTTGACTGCATAATCGTAATTAGTAAGACTCGCTAAATATTTTTCACACACACACACACACACACACACACCTTATATCGATGGTAAAAGTTTTTTTTATTTTTATTTAATATCTTTTTCTTTAGAAAATTCCACCTCAACTCATCAGTGGAATTTTTGAAGATCTGCAACTCCTCCGGTGCGGAAACCATGGTGTCCTTAGACGTTGAGTCCCTATTCACTAACGTCCCAGTTGACGAGACGATAGGGATCATCATGGAGCGGGTATATAGGAATCCCGATATGAGACCCCCGAACATCCCAGAAGACTCGTTAAGAACCCTGCTGGATTTCTGCACGAAGAGAGCCCCTTTCACCACCCACCGAGAACAGATGTACCACCAAAAGGACGGCGTAGCGATGGGGTCCCCCTTAGGAGTCCTCTTCGCTAACTTCTACATGGGTGAAGTGGAAGAGAGGGTCTTCTTGCAACATAGATGTCCCTGCACATACGGACGCTATATCGATGACATCTTCATGCAAGCCAACTCCGAGGATGAGGTAGAAGCCCTTCGACAGCAGTTCCTGTGTCACAGCACACTCAACTTCACCGTCGAGTACAGCAGCAACGATCGGCTCCCCTTCCTCGACGTCCTTGTCACGAAGACGAATCAGAAGCTAGCGACAACAGTCTACACCAAAGCTACGAAACTAGGACTTTGTCTAAACGGAGATAGCGAGTGTCCTGCGCCGTTCAAGACCACCACCGTCAGGGCCTTTGTCAGGAGGGCCCTCTCGCACTGTTC
>NC_061109.1:36427136-36434636 GCF_015104395.2 Macrobrachium nipponense
CGTCTGTGCGTCTGTATGTCGGCGTATGTGCAGTTTAGCTATGATAACCTTGATACGATAATTTAGGCTCTCATATGATCCCTCACTCCATGGGCTCATAGATTCATTTCGGTCATTCAAACCTGTTAAAAAGAATCACGAATGAAATAACTCTCCGAATTTGCCTCCGAATAGCGGGCAATAAATTCGGTACGTATTATCAAAAGAATAAATTTACCCGAGAGAAAGCGAACGGGTTAAAACGAACTCAACTGGGAACAGATTGGAATAAAAATCAAATTCGAAGCGGAAAAAGATATCAGAGCAATCTTTCATATTTGTAAGGTAATGAACTGGTTGTATGAGGAAATATGCAATAAGTGCAATTAAAATTCTCCTAGATCAGCCCTTTCCACATGAGGATAAAATCTAATTTAACTTTTCCAGAGATTTTACATTTCACTATGTGGATATTTTTTTGTGGTAAAAATTTCACCATTTTACAAATGAAGTCTTTTTCTTCTAAGAATAAACACACACACACACACACACACACACACATTCCAATAAGTGTTTGCTGAGTGTTCAGCTCGTCTTTATTTGCTGGTGTGCTTGATTTGAATTTTGGCTTACCTCTTTTCCAGATCGCTTGTCCTTATTAAACCTCCGTTCCTGGATTGTATCTTGCGCGTGTTAATTACCCATTCCTCATGTTTTGAAGTTTGAGCGTCCCATTTCCCACTCGTCCCTGATATGAATGTTGGTTGTCTTGATTACACATTCGTTCCTCATTTCCATTTTAAGAGCCGTTTCGGTGTCGCTCTTGATCTCAGCCTGCGCGTTTTTAGGCGCCTTTCAACCACCGTACATGGGTCGCACTCGATGAGTCACGAACGAGCTGAGTGGAAAGCCTCATATGACTATGCAAGACAAAGTACATCGCCTGTGACGCAGTGTGGAGGTCCAGGAGAGTAAGTCCCGAGAGCTCTCATGAAACGTTGAGAAGACGTCCTCGCACTTGTGGCGTTCTAAACACGAATTGGAGGTTACGAGCAGCAATCCAAGCAAAGCTGTGCAATCAGAGAGAGCATATTGGACCAGCGTGGGTTGCAGAATTAACTGGATACAGTCTCAAGCCATCTCGCAACGTGGATTGATCATGCAAAGTGAGTCGCTGTTATCTTGGGCTCAGATATTCTGGAACCTCTCGCCTCGGGATCTTATCGCGGTGCCTTTCTCGGGAGAGGAAATTGTGGTTTTATCTAAAATCAAACTTTCTTCTTATTCTTGTACTGAGATATGGAAAGGCTAAGAAGCAGGTAATCTCCTTGAGATTTATTCAAATGTGCAAAATTTCTTGTTACGGCAGTGATTCTGATATAAGAAAATACAGCAGGGCAATGAGTTTGCTATTTTTTAAATTAAAAAGTCTCTTTTTGACAATATTAATCCTGGAATAGGTAAATTCTCCTATAGATGAATCTGTTACCGTTTACTTGAATATATTTATATATATATATATATATATATATATATATATATATATATATATATATATATATATATATATATATATATACGTTGTACGTCCTTGGTTCTTATACTATGGAAACCGCGAAGCAAAGAATCTATTACTCTCTGCTTGCTTAAAAGCAAACTTTTGCGTTAGGAGCCTCAAACCGGAAGTACAATGATAAAGTCTGTTACTCTCAAGTTTCGATAGTTTTCAATAACGTTTTCATTTAATTCTGATGATATCCTTTCATCCGTTACATGGAAATATTATCTAATAGGCGAGGATATGATCCTATACGTGTTCGAAATTTGTAAAAATATATAAGAAAAAGTGCGATTAGTCTTGACGGGGTATAGCTATATTGTACTGCAGAAGAGAAAGAAAATCATGCAAGGAAGCTGTAGCCACTCTGAGTGAGGTTTTAGGTAAAGTGAAGTCCACACAGTTTCAAAGGACCCAAGGATACAGGTGAGGAGGGACTACAACAATCACATGAAAAGACTTTGGATCAGGGGAAAAAGTGCTGATGAGGTAAGCCAAAAATTGTGGTAGTAAAAGGAAATAATGAAGGAGAAAAAGGCTCGTCCCTGGATAATACAAGAATTACATGTGGCCCAAAAATAAGTAAGATAAAGCAAAAGAGCAAGCTGTAGGGAGGAGACGGTATAGGATGTTGGTTTGGAATATATCAAATAAATGAGAACTTGGAGGTTCCTCTAGAAATTTCTTCTGAATAAAAACAGGATTCTTAATTGTATATGGTTTACATAGAAAGGTTAAAAGTCTACATTGGAAAGAACAAACAACAAAGAATTTGTTATGTTGTGAGCTAATGAAAAGAACTCTGTACTCTGTTAGAAAAAAAAATTGTCAGTGACTATCGATGACCTATTGAATTAGACTGCATGAGCAGTATAGGTTCAAGAAGAGAGATTCGAAAAGTGGCTGTAGATATGATTAAAACAGGACTTTCACAAGATAAGGGTGAGAATACGACTTTTTTTTGGGGGGGGGGTGGGGGGGGGGGGAGTTGGGAGAGGCGGGTTGGGGCCGGTGTTGGGGAATAGAAAGGAAAGAAGACTAGGTTAATGTGAAATTTTATCTGAGCATTCGAAATCCTCGTTGTTTCATAAATTATCGGTGAGAAACTGAATGAATTGCATTTACAGGCCAGAGGAGAAGATACAGCGGAGGTAAGGAATAATGTGGTCAAGGCTATATCAAGATTAAAAAGGCGAATATAAGCAAATCTGATAATGGGATTTAGGATGAAAATGAAATTATGTTGGTAAAAACTGAATACAAGAGGAAAATTTAATGAGCATTTTGATTCAAACTACAGGTAGATAAATGCTGTCTGAAGAACATCCAGTCCAGAGTCGATAGAGTATGTTGAAGAACATACCAATGTGGAGGATAGATTAATAGATCAAGGTAGTGAAACATGCTAAATCACTATAAAGGAAAATGTAAACGATCATCAAAACATCTGGACTATTGTTTTTGAAGAACTGTTATATAAACAGGACTCTTGCCCTAAATATAAAATTAAGAATGATTAGAAAAATTTTTATGAGGAAATGTAAGAAGAGCTGTTGTGACTCATTTTTCTTTGGCATGTAACTCAATGGGACTCAACTACTGAATCAAACTTATGTGCAAAAACATTGCAGATACATCCCAGTTGTTTGGGCAAAGTCCAAATGCCCACAATAGGCCTCCTAACTCCTTCAAAACCTAACCACACTTTGTTGCCTTTTCGCAATAGCCCCCTCCTGTCACTAGACTGGCTGCATCTAAACAACAAAAACAGCATTTACACGGAATAGTTTCAGATATACTCTTGGGCGAAAGAATCCTCAAATACTGTCACATTGAACAATGATGAGGCATCAGCTCGCCATAAAATTGTATCGAAATATAATGCAAAATCATTCAGAAACTTAAAAAGACCATATTTTGAGTGATAATGAATTCCTATCCGAACAGTGGTTTTTTGGGAGTTCTTTCCAGTTGAGTAGTTAAGATTAATACATATATATATATATATACATATATATGTATATATATATATATATATATATATATTAGATGTATATATATATGTATATATAATATACATATGTATATATATATTATATATATATATATTATATATATATATATATATATATATATATATATATATATAGATATATATAGATATATATATATATGATATATATATATATATATATATATATAACCTATATATATATATATATATATATATATATATATACATATTATATATATATATATATATATATATATATATATAGTAATATATATAGTATATATTAGTGTGAATTAATCATAAACTATTTGTTACAGGTTCTTCTTTTGGCATTATGGACTCCCTAAAATATATAAGGATGGTATACCAATGAGACCCATAATGTCGTCCTACAACAGTCCTGCCTATAACATCTCAAAGTTTCTGGTTAAGCTTCTAAACGATTATTCTGTATCGAAATTTACTTTAAAGAATGGTTTTGATTTTCAACAGCAAATGCTGTTACAAGATGGTGAACTAGCCTTGACGTTTAGTCCTTATTCACTAACGTACCTGCTCCTGAAACCATTGAGATTATCCTAAATAAAGTTTTTAGTGATGCTGAAATTTTTTATGGTTTTAATAGACGGGCTTTTTAAAACCATTTTAGAACTTGCTGTGCAGGATTCAACTTTCATCTTTAATAAGCAACTCTACCTGCAGGTCAGGGGAGTTGCTATGGGGTCCCCATTAGGCCCGTTGTTTGCAAACTTTTTTATAGGTTATTTGGAGGAGGATTTTTTAAATAATTGCCCGACGAGCTTTAAACCAACATATTGCAGAAGATATGTTGATGATACATTTACCTTACTCAAACATTCCTGGGAATGTCAATTATTTTTGGAATGTGGTAATAACATACATCCTTACATGAAGTTTACCTTAGAACAAGAAAAAGACAACACTCTTGCATTTTTAGATGTTAAGGTTATTAGATATAACCACGGTTTTAGTACTTCTGTTTTCAGGAAGAATACCTTTACAGGTTTAGGCACCAACTTTTTTCAGTTCATGTTTCCATTCTTTTCAAATAAATGCAATCACCATTCTTGTTCTTAGAGCTCTTAGATATACCTCAGACTGGGCCTCTTTTCATAATGAAATTGAATTTTTACTTGAGTATTTCACTAATAACTCATTCCCAAGAAATATAGTTTTTAGTATTATCAACAAAATGTTAGCAAGGTTTGTTTCCAAACCTACATTGAACTTTAACGTTCCAAAATTAACTTAGTATGCACCAATTCCCTTTATTCACTCCAACAATTTACGGTTCAAGGTTAAACAAATGATTGAAAACGAACTAGGATTTTTGAAATTAAATCTCAATCCTATGAACCCTAAGAAAATTGGAGGTTTCTTCAGCTATAAGAACAAGCTTCAAGAATTCATGAGATCCAACATAATATATAAATTTCAATACCCAAGATGCCTTGGTAATTATGTTGGGTCCTCTCCAAGGCTGTTGCAGGTTCGTTATTATAGCCATCTAGGTCTTAGTTATAGGACAGGGTCAAGAATGTCCAGTCCCGAATTTTCTAATATAAGGACTCATGCTTCCAAATTCCAGGACTGCAGTGAAGCGCTAAGGCTTCACTGCAAGTCCTGGAATTGAAGATGACGATGGTCCGTGCCCGTCGGCCGGCAATTCTATTATCGTCTAGAAAATTCCCCTTCGGTTAAACATATATGAAAATATATTAATTCCGAGGTAGAGTGAATTGGATATTAAAGGACATTTGTAGCTCGACACACACACACACACACACACAAATATATATATATATATATATATATATATATATATATATATATATATATATATATATATATATATATATATATATATAATATGTGTGTCTGTGTTTGTGTGTACTGACTAATACTAATGATGTTATTAATTACAACTCTTCATTTGATTATTCTTCTCCTAAGATTAAAACACACCGAGTCTATTGGGCTCAGCTTTGGGTCGGACATTTGGGATAAGTGATACGATTTGAAGGTGTCGTGAAAATAAAATGGAACAACTTTTTCCCGGAGGATACAATTCCAACTTTCTCCCAATGCTTACTCGCCCGCCGTCAATCCCGCACAAGGAAACTCACATCGGTAGACGCATCACATATGCGCGCGCGCGCGCACACACACACACACACTCACCTGTCGTTCGCTCGCGTGCAGGCACTGGGATACATCCTTGAGTTGCAATAACTTGTGCGACAGACGCTTTGATCTGCTGAGTTGCAACCACTCGGCTCTAATGGTCGCTGCGATGCCGAGAGAGGGAAATAGAGAGGCGAAGTTTGGGGAAGAAGGGAGGAACAAAGAGAGAGAGAGAGAGAGAGAGAGAGAGAGAGAGAGAGAGAGAGAGAGAGAGAGAGAGAGAGTTCAAGGCAGGAGTACAGAAGACGCTCAACTCCGCATGGACTATGAACCGAAGCTCCTTCCGGTTAATTGCCATGACATTAAACAATCAATGGTGGCCTCAAACTCTCTGCCAGTCTCCTAAGATGACGAAGGAGGTAGTTTCTGAATAGAATGTGAAAAAAATCTCTGGTTGAGGCTACAAATGAGGTACTCTTCAATTAATAATAATAAAAAAAAGGGATGTAAACACCAACTGGTGGACGGCAATGTACAAGGTAGATCTGAATAATGAAGTTTTTGAACAAAATATCCAAAAGAATCTTTGGCTTAGGCTAACAATAAATAAATAAATAAATAAACAAAAAATGCGCAGAAGTTTCTTCAGCGTAATCGAGTTTTCTGTACAGAGTATAATGGTGTATGAAACTCCGAAACGCCCCATGAAACTAGCAGTCAATGCTGGCCTGTGTTGCTGAGTAGCCAGACGCACAATTATGGCTACATTAAACCTTTAATCAAATGACTACTGAGACTAGAGGGCTGCAATTTAGTATGTGTGATGATTGGAGAGTGGATGATCATCATACCAGTTTTCAGCAATCTAGCCTCATTAATTTTCAAGATCTGAGGGCGGACAGAAAAGTGCGGACGGACAAACAAACAGTCATCTCAATAGTTTTCTATTACAGAACACTAAAAAGAAGGTAGTTTCGAGCTAGAGTGTACAAGGGATTAGTAATTAGTTCTTGATGGGGTGTGATGAAAATATTTTGCTGACTTTGAGACGAGTGAACAAAAGTCTTTCCTAAATTGAGTGCGAAATGGAGCTTTTTTAGGTTAACAAACAAGCCTATATTAGAAAAATAGCTATGGCTGAGTTAACGAACATAGGAGTTCCTGAAAAGTTTTGGCTAGCAAGTCAGGTGGTTCCTGGATGTAATACGAAAAGAACCTAAGATCATTAATGGCGAAACAATGTATGAAAAAGTAATTGATTTCTTAAATATAATGATGATCAAACACTGAGCAGAGATTTGTAAATAACGTAATTTATGAATGTACTGGATACAAGCCTATAGCTGAAGCTGGTAAATAAGGCAGTTTATGAACATGATAAATATCTTTAGGTAATATCCTGCAATAAACTATTCTCTGTGAAAAGATATTCTTTTCTTTGGTCTTGGGACGGCCACCAGTGTATAGATTAATGTCAGGACGCTCTTTATTTCAGTTATATTATACAGCTAGATAGTCACTTCATCGCCAGGTGTACTCCAGAATGAGATGTGAGAGGGACAAAGCATATGCAGTGTTGCAATGTGGAACAAACGCATTGTAACAAACGGGAAGAGACCTGATGAACTCCTAGAACTAGACTGCAAGCTTGATCCAGAAGATGCAAGAGTTAAGCTTCTGTTGTTGTCCTAATGATGATAAGCTGTGCTCTCTCGGTATAAACACGTGTACATCAAGTTAGCCTTCACTCTGATTTGAGTGTTTCTACTTAAATTATTTTTTTTAAATTGTTGGCATGGTGCAT
>NC_061109.1:36439636-36489636 GCF_015104395.2 Macrobrachium nipponense
CTTGCACAGCTATAAGAGCAAATGTCCGTACCTGATTCCAAAGAAAGACGCTTTTTCGAAACAAACTAGAACAATACCATTCTAAAAGAACGAGGATTTTCGACCATCTGTTGCTACTTAAGAACTGAGATTTATCCTCACGGAGATATCTCGGATTTTTCAGAACTTTCACGTGCATCTAAACAGCCACCAATTCGGTGGAAGCAGTAATTTGTGTCGGAAATATACTCGAATAGCCATACAGCCAGGAAGAGATTTGCTTTTCATCACAGACATTTCCGAAATATCTCGTAGAGCATTTTATCATTGAAGAAGATAAAACTTGATGGCACCAGATACTGCCCCAAAGCTATTAAAGTTTTCCTTCTTGATCTGACCCACACTAATACGAGGATTAGCTTCAACGGCACGTTTTAGAAAGTTAGCAGCCGTTTTTTCTGCTTTCCTATGCCTTCCAGTGCCAAGCACCTCCTAACAGAACAGTCACACAGACATTAACTCTGCTATTTCTTTGGTCTGGTAGCCAGCTTCCTTCAATGCAACGATCTGTGCAATGGTTATTTTTGCGGGACATGTTTTTCCTTGCCCACAATAAGGTCACGCACTGGGAGAAATCACCAAAGAGCGTGTGGAAAATTCCGTTTGTCCAGCAGCATGACACGAGTTTGTATGTACTCATATCCACAAGAATGAGGCTCTTACCTTTGAGAATTGTGTGCTATATTCCTTATAACAAAGACTTTTCTTGCTGTGTTAGTCCGCCTTAAGGGATAGGTTGAAACCAGGGAAAGGTACCGATGAAACTGGCATAAGTGTTTGGATTTCCCGATAATACTGAAATAGTAAAGTGATTGTTAACCAGTGTCACTGTTGATCACAGGTATGAATTAGAGCTCGATTATGTGGCTACAGTTCCTCGATGTCTATGGATCTATGGCAAGAAAGAATTGTTGTACGCATTGGAAAATCAGAAATTAAAGAATCAAACAAAAGAACTGAAACGGGAAATAAATATAAATTATTAAAGGATATAAAAAATATAGGAAATTAAGTCCATAAGTTTTTTTAAAATTTTCATCTTTCGATTACAAGCGAAGAGACATGAATATCCAACCTACTCTTATCTTCATAGGAAACTGGAAATCAACAGCATTCAAAATTCCTTACAGTTCCCTAAATTTTATAACGGCGTGAAAATCAATGATTATCTTATCGAGAAAATACAAAATATTTGATAAAAAAATTTTGAAACCAGTGAGAAACAAATGAAAAAAATTTCGACTTCCCTAAAACTGTTCATTTGTTCATAAAAAAATCTCCTTAATTTAAGCAGGCATAAATTCTCAATGGAAATAATCATATGATCATTTCTGTCTCTGGTCCTGCATGCATGATGCATTTCGCTTCTCAGGAAAGGTCCGAAATTTACATGATCTTCAACTTAGTTAAGGTTGGAGAACAATCACTTGAATTTTGCAATGATCTCTCTCTCTCTCTCTCTCTCTCTCTCTCTCTCTCTCTTTCTCGCTGTTTTTAGATTTAGATTAACACTGTTCCTCACTTCATCAGCAGCTCTCTCTCTCTCTCTCTCTCTTTGATATATCCATCTTTTTTCTGTCGCTGTAAAAGGTATTCATTTTGAATTCTCAACTAACATGCAATCGTGATGAGGAATATATTGAAGGAATAACTAAATATAATTTTATTTTCGTAAATTCTCTATGAACTTTTATCATCACCATCATCATCATAATTGTATTCTTATTCTACTTCTTCTTTTTCTTCTTCTTCTTCTTCTTTCTCCACCAATAATTAGGGAGATCAACCACTTAAACTGAGACTCCTTCCAAATCCCTGTCCGCGCTTTTTCTTTCTTACTAATCGGTTACCATTTACAAGATAGTCTTTTCAATGGTTACTGCCATACCGCTCTGTCTGGGTTATCTTCCCTATTTTATATTATTTTTGGACTTGTCATCTCCCTATGAGGTACTTAATGTTCGCATCAGCAACTCAATTTTTTTTTTTTTTTTTTTATGTTCTCAGCTCTTAAAAATCACGCTTTTGGCACTGCAAATTAATACAGACCTTCTTGCCGTCCGTATTATTATTATTATTATTATTATTATTATTATTATTATTATTATTATTATTATTATTATTATTATTATTATTATTATTATTATTATTATTATTCGGTGTGAGCACTCACAGTTGATATAAAGAAATAGATAAAAATATACAGAAGCAGGGATTAGAGTATAAAACAATGAAATTAATCACATAAGAATTGACAATAAAATTATCAAATACGCAAAAATAAAAAATAGAAGTACATACGGGCATGCTTACACACACACATACATACTTATATATATGTGTGTATATATATATATATATTATATATATATATATATATATATAGTTATATATATATATATATATATATATATATATATATATATATATATATATATATATATATACGTATGTGTGTGTGTGTGACTCTAACTGGGAAGTGAGCAACTACTGGGGGATAACCCTAACCTAGCTGCAAATGACCTGAAGAAGAAGGTGCAATCATATAATCAAAACTTAGGCTGAGTGCCTTTTTCAGAATAGGTAATGATTATGAAAACTCGAAGGTTAGCTTGACTAAAAATATTTACACTCACAAAATAAAAATTAGAAGAAACTAATAACACCCTATGGGTTTAAAGGGGACGTAAGGGCCCCGTAACACAAATAATAATCTGCAATAGATTAGATCTTGAAGTAGACGAACAGATGGTAGGTTTAACAGATACGTGACTCATAGGAAACACAAGAGACACAAAGAAAGGGAAGAATTCTAGAGCACACGAGGCGATAGTCTTAAATCCACAGTGGCTCAATGGGAAGCCTGTAACGAAAGCAATTTGGTACTGACCAATGTTGTGTGATACGCGTGAATGATGATCGAAGAAGGTGTACGTAGGGTACCAAGTAACTTGGTCGCATAAGGAATAATTTACGTTATTAATCACTTAAAAGAACAGTTACGTTAGTAATTAATTATGAAGGATGAGAAGGTACATTAATGGGCAACTTCGAATGAAAGAAATTACGTTATTGATCACTGACTCGAAAACATTTACATTACTTCACAACTGTGTAATCGTTGGCTGATAGCCAATAGCCCAATGCAATTATAACACAGTACAGATAAAACACAATACAAATAAGACGCAATACAATGGTAGTACAATATGATTAAAACACTATACAATTATACCACAATGCAATTATAACACAATAAAGGAATCACTCAAGAAGATGAAAAGAAAATTAAGTCGGAAGTCGATATCAACTGACTGTTATAGCCTTATCTTGGAATTTGGAGATTGGAGTTCGAATTCCTCAGGGGCACTGATGGGGAGGGAATATAGAATCACGAAGAAGAAGGGACATACGCTTAACAGTAGCCCACGATCTAGCTATCTGGACCGTGCAGTAGCCCATCTCAATGGGGAACAGTAGCTCAGGAAGGAGCGTACACAAGAATAACTCGTCTGAAGTTGTAAAAGAGTCTAAGCCAGCCCTCTGTTCTCGTGTTTATTTTATCAGTTCGTAGAAAGTTCACTAGCATCCTGCTAGGTGGCGCTGCCTGTCCCTCTACTACTCGACCATGTGGTCACGTCAGGCCACGAGGCGAACATGCGGTTTAGGCATTCAATATGGTGGCCAGTTTCACTTCCCCGGCTGGGTAGCATGCCCTCCTAGTACAGGTTTTCTTTTGAACTTAAGTTAATCTGCAAGTAAAAGGCAACAGTAGTCAAAACGACAAGAATTGATTAAGAGTTAATCTGTTAAAGTATCTATATCTATATCTATATATATATATATATATATATATATATATATATATATATATATATATATATATATATATATATATATATGATATAGATAGATACTTTAACAGATTAACTCTTAATCAATTCTTGTCGTTTTGACTGCTGTTGCCTTTTACTTGCAGATTAACTTAAGTTCAAAAGAAAACCTGTACTAGGAGGGCATGCTACCCAGCCGGGGAAGTGAAACTGGCCACCATATTGAATGCCTAAACCGCATGTTCGCCTCGTGGCCTGACGTGACCACATGGTCGAGTAGTTTAAGATAACCATCTGAGATGGTTATCTTAAACTTTTAATCGCACCCATTGTTTATGCTTGTTTGGGAAGGTTACTCTCTTCCAGGTGTGTCGGATTCTAGGTACTAATCTCTTTATAATCCCTATCTGTCAGTTATATGAATCTTCATGTTTTGTCTTTTGTCCCATGTATGTCAGTTCTGCTCAGTAAAGGACGTGGAAACGTTGAAAGGTCTCGCAGTTACTCCTTCGTTTATTTTTCCTTCGTGGCATATATATATATATATATATATATATAATATATATATATATATATATATATATATATCTATATATCAAATATATATATATCTATATATATATATAGATATATATTATATATATATATCAATATCAATATATAATATATATATCTAATATATATATATATATATATAAATATATATATATATATATATATATATATATATATATATATATATATATATACATATATATATGCCACGAAGGAAAAATAAACGAAGGAGTAACTGCGAGACCTTTCAACGTTTCCACGTCCTTTACTGAGCAGAACTGACATACATGGGACAAAAGACAAAACATGAAGATTCATATAACTGACAGAGAGGGATTATAAAGAGATTAGTACCTAGAATCCGACACACCTGGAAGAGAGTAACCTTCCCAAACAAGCATAAACAATGGGTGCGATTAAAAGTTTAAGATAACCATCTCAGATACAAGGACAAGACAATTAAAGAATTATAGGTGACAGCTGTTCAGAACTTTGGTAAACAAAACCATGTTCACAATACATATTCGCAATACAGGTTAGACATACATTACAACGAAGATAACTCAAAGGCAACTAATTTTTATTTAAGTCTGTAATTATATCTTTGAGGTCATTCTTAAACATGTTACAAATACAAGGGTCTAAATGAAAAAGGCCACGTCTAACATTGAAATTACAATGATAAGTAAGTTGTAATAAAGCAGACTCTAAAAGATTTCGTGATAAGACATCTCTTGACCTTGCAATTACTGAACTACCAACCCAATTTATTCGGTGGTTGTTTTCACTTAAATGAATGAATATTGCATTAGATGTTTGCCCAGTTTTTACAGAATATTTATGCTGGCTTAGCCTTACTTCTAGGCCCTTGCTAGACTGTCCGAGATAAAATGAGGGACAATCCATGCATGGAATTTTATATATTATGTTGTTGCTTTCTCTGGGGCTATTTTTTATTAACATTCCTTTTAGTGTGATATTATAGGAGAAAACAAGGTTGACATTAAAAGCTTTTAACAATGATTTAATGGTTTCAAATCCGTTAAAAAAAAGGCAAACTGAGCATGTTCTTAAAATTTTCTTTCTGCGTGTTACTTACACTATAAAACTTTTTGTGGGCTTTATTATAACAAATATCTAATATATGTGAAGGATAGCATAAATCTTTCCCTATTTTTCTTATGTATTCAATTTCTTTATCCAAATATTGGGGACTGACAATGCATAATGCTCGTAAAAACATAGAAGAAAAGATTGATATTTTTATGTTAAGATGGTGGCCTGAGAAGAAATGAACATTAGTTAAGTTGTTGGTCGGTTTCCTATAAATACTGAATTTACATTGAAACAGCTCTCTGTGTATCAAAACATCTAGGAAAGGGAGGCAATTGTCTTTTTCTAATTCTAGAGTAAACTTAATCGATGGTACCTGGTTATTTAATTTAGAGAGTAAATCATTTACATCAATACCGACAGGCAAGACAGCTAAAATATCATCAACATAACGATACCACTTTCCAGGAATATAAATGATATTAGGTAAGTAGCGTTTTTCAAAAAATTCCATGTACAAGTTTGAGAGTAGTGGTCATAAAGGATTCCCCATTGCCATGCGAAATATTTGTTGATAAAATTCACCATTGAATATAAACTTACAATCAAAAATGCACAAACTTGTGAGTGAAATAATGTGACTTATAGGTGGAGGTAATTCATGCTGAGTTAGTTCATTACTAAGATAGTCTAAAATAGAGTCTATAAGGACTTTAGTAAAAAGAGAACATGCATCAAAACTAACGAATCTATCAGTAGGGCAAAGAGCAATTTTGTTTAATTTATCAACTAAATCTAGAGAATTATATATATCAGAATCGGAGATGGTTCCAAGTAACGGGGACAAGATCTTTGTGATATATTTCGAAAGTTTATATGAAATTGAACCAACAGTACTGATAATAGGCCGCATAGGGATATTTTATTTGTGCGTTTTGACTAATCCGTACAAGTAAGGTAGCGAAGGAGATTTGATTGACAATTTGTCTAGTAGTTCTGTTTTATCAAAACACACAAAGAAAATAACCCTATGCGGCCTATTATCAGTACTGTTGGTTCAATTTCATATAAACTTTCGAAATATATCACAAAGATCTTGTCCCAGTAAGATGCACTAAGTACAAAAATGACACATCATGAGGATTAACAAATAATGTCATTGTGGCTCATTGGCTTAAGACAGGCCATGCTATTAACTGGGATAATTCCTCAATAATCTGCAGGGTCAAAGGTCACTGCTAAAAGGAATCTGTTGGAGTCCATTTTTATTGAAGCCATGTCAACAAGGAATTTAAATCTCCATCCTGGATTATACCTTGTTCCTCTTTCTTTGTCTCTTTTCCTTAATGCATATGCGGCCCAGATTAACCGACTGTAACCCCTGCCCCTCTTTCTGTTTTCGTACATGAAGATCTGTCAACTTATACGTACATACTATATATATATATATATATATATATATATATATATATATATATATATATATATATATATATATATATATATATATATATATATATATATATATATATATATATATATATATATATATATATATCATATATATATATATATATATATATATATATATATAGATATATATATATATATATATATATATATATATATATATATATATATATATATATATATATATATATATCTTCTTTTGGTTCCTCTGCAATTGGAACGGAGCTGAGATGCAATTATTAAAAGGCTAAATTCAACATAGGAACATATATATATATATATATATATAGATATATATATATATATATATATATATGTATATATATATATATATACATCATAGATGATATATATATATATATATATATTATATATATATATGATATATATATATATATATATATATATATATATATATATATATATATACTATTATATATATATATATATATATATTATATTTTTGGTTCCTCTGCAATTGCAACGAAACTGAGATGCAATTATTTAAAGGCTAAATTACCTATGGGAACCATATTGTAAATGAAAAATAACGGCTTAGGGCCGACTTAAGAATGAATGAATTTAGTTAAACTCAGAAGTTTGACTTAATTACATGTACTATTTTACTACTTTACTAAACTTACTCTGGATTACGCCTGAGGGGTGTTAAAGAACACTCGGGGTCATAAGTAAGAGGAATCCCGAAAGGCTATACTTATTACTTCAAAACTTGTAAGGCCTGAAATGTTCAGTCTTGTTGAAAAAGAACAACTGAGGTTTGATGAATCCCTCCCACAACAAGGAACGTGACAGATTATCTATCATTACATTTGTAATGTGACATAAATACACTAGCTACGAACACTTGGTCGGGATGTGCTTGGACAAAAGACTAAACACAATCCCTTCTGCTTGGCTTACGTCAGTGGGAAATCACAGTGGTGTAAATACTGGGTTTATACAAAATAAAAATAGTATTAATTGACTGCCTTGATCCATTACTTCACACATTACCTTATAACTGATATTTTCGTTATTTTAATTGAAAATCCATAAGCAGTAGCCACTCTCGTCCCCTTCCACTACCTCTATGATCTGCTCTCGCTATGACTCGCAGCTGTTCCTTTCCGATAGACTGCCATTGCCTGTTGCTTCCACAGAACCTATTTGAATAGCAGAGGATTAAGCAGCTGCCATCTTGGACACAGGGAACTATAATGATCCAGGAACTGAGAAAGGAAAGAAACCCAGATGCACACCTGGCTTCTACATGACCGAGTAAATAAAAGGGACTGCAACGGAAGGAACTAGCTTATACGATTGCCAACCTTCACAGGGATAACTTGTCTCACCTGGTAGCCCCCTTCCCCTACACTTCTCGGAATGACGACAGGCGTTATTTTACTTTCCGTTGTGTGCCCTCCATCAATGCCGCCATTGAAGAACGATGAATCCAGGTATGAAGTAATGTGTGAAGTAATGGTTCAAGGCAGTCAGACAATTTTATTTCTACTATTATGCTTTCCATTTCATTGCTACAATCTACTTATGGTTCTTAGTTCCCCCATAATGCTCTGTGAATAATTAAGTATCCCTGTTGTGAATGTTATTGCTATTGTTATTGGGACACAATATAACTTTTTTGTAAACATGATAATGGTGACCTTGTACTGCAGCTGGAAAGGAATTGGGGTTGGAGAACACAAAACTAATCAACTGGGTAAGTGAAAAGATGAAGGAAGCCACCAAAGAGAGAAGAGAAGCTGCTGGAAGTGAAGGCCAAGAGAGAAGAGAAGCTGTTGAAAGCGAAGGCCAAGAGAGAAGAGAAGCTGCAGAGAGAGAAGCCCAGAAGGAAAGAGAAGCTGCAGAGAGAGAAGCCCAGAAGGAAAGAGAAGTTGTAGACAGAAAACCCCAGAAGGAAAGAGAGATTGCAGAGAGAGAAGCCCAAGAGAAATGAGAAGCTGCAGAAAGAGCCCACCAACTGGCTGTGCAAGTACAGAGTGCGACCCTGGCACTGCCGAGTGCAACTCCCCCTCCATCACATTCTCACCTCCACAGCTTAGCAACCCTCATTAGGGCTTTGGACAATAGCGAGCCCGAAACCTGGCTCATTCATGCCAAGCAGGTGTTCGGGAATTTCAGTCCTACCCCTCAGGAAGTGGCCCTTCTCCTGGGGAAGCATCTCGCCCTCATCCAAGAGGCAATCCTTAGGGCTTACTAGCCCCAGACCGGTGGGGGTTGAAGTGGAGGAACATGCCCAAGAGGTCATTCAAACTTGGATGGAGTGGGTGGCACCCACACTCCAGAGGCGGACGAAGGCCTCCAACGCAACATTCATTTAGGAAGTCCTCAAACTTTTCCAATTAGAGGACTTCCTACACTATGCTGCCCTGATCTTGCCACTCACTTGGTGGACAAGGCCCCTAAAACCCTTCTGGAGTGCTGTAAGTGGGCTGATGCCTACAACACCCACCATCTGCAGCAGAGTTTGCTGAAGAAGATGATTCATCCTCCTCTCCCTCTCTCTCCTGCGGCCACCTCTCAACCTACCCCATGTTTAAATAATCCACCACGGAGGCTCGTATGTGGATGCTGTCACAGACCCAGGCACACCACAGAGAAGTGCCACCCTAACATGGATCCTCCACAGCAGGCTCCCGCAGTATTTAAGAATGGACATCCCCAGAACAATAATTATAACCGCCATTGGAATAGAAACAACTGGCCAAGGAGAGATTTCAGCAATGGCTACTGTGATGCATGCTGATGCATGGGCACAACTCTTCATGTGTGCATTGCCCCAAGAAAGCTGCTGCTCCTGCCATTGCCATGGCAGTGATGAATCCATCAACCCTAAGCCCTCCAACTCAAGTCCCTGACTTTGTTGCACCTCCCAGAGGACGCTATCCTGCCCACAAAGTCTGAGGATTCGATGACGCTGGTATGCTATCCATACTTAGGGAGGATAAAATTCTTTTTTAGAGCTCCGGTTGAGAGGCATGAATCAATCACAGTTGAGAGCCTCAACCATGTTAAAATGTTCTTGCCTACTGTCCACTTGTGAATCACATGACCTCATCGTTCTGAATTATGTACTTTGGCGGTAGCTAACTATGTTCCTGGAAATTATGGCATCTTGTTAGGACAGGATATTAAGCCTTATCCTGCTTCTGAACAGTCTCAGGGTTCCCCCCTATTCTAGTTCCAGAATGATTCTATGGCCCTGCAGGACCTGCCTCTCTCTGCACAGCCATTGCTGCTTGAAGATATCAGGCAGTGTCATACTTCGTCCCTCCTAGACATTGAGCCAGATTCGAATCCTCCCACTCTGCCAGGAACAGCCTCCATGCCAGTATCAAGGCAAGATTTGAGTCTTCCTCATGAAGCTCCCTATCAAGGTTACTTTTCCTCAGCCTCCGGCTCGACTCTGCTACCAACATTGGAGTCAGTCAACCCAAATCGGCATCCTGTAATCACCTCCTCCCCCTCCCTTTCATCAGCAGCTGACCAGTCACGGCGTACAGATTCTGCCAACCTTGAGTTGGCTGAAGAACACCAGAAGTTGAGTCAAGCAGTGATAAGAATGGGGACAAAAGGCATTGTTCCTACTGTCACAGCAGTCGGAGCCGATGCAATTCTGGCATCTGCTACAGACTTAGATCTTTCCAGTCCCCCAGGGCATTGTCAGACCAGCCTCGGAGAGGTCGAAGGAGGAAAAGTAAAGAATGCTAGGCAAATAACATTCCATGAGACTAGGAATACTCATTGCCAGCAAGAATGTTATACATTTAGCTGAGCCTAATAAGGCAATATTATTTTAAAGCATGGCTCGTTTATACATTGTTCAATCTCATTTTATCTGTTGATTATTTCTTCCTAGTCTCGAGATTTTTGTGAAATTTTCAATGTTATCTGTATAATTTTGTCTATTTTCTGAGGAGTGTGTATGTGTGTGTATGTGAAGTTTTATCACATGATCGTGATTCATATATATGCATTAAGCTACAAATGTGCTTTAATATCCAATTCGATCTACCTCAGAATGTTGGCCGAGTCGATAACTACACTGAAGTCCTGATTTCTCCTCTTTCTGCTGAGTGCTGGTTCGAACCCACGAGAGGACGAAATTATTAATATATGCAAAAGTATATTAATTCTGAGGTAGAGCGAAGTGGATATTAAAGGATATTTGTAGCTTAATGCACACACACACACACATAACATATATATAATATATATATATATATATATATATATATATTATATATATATATTAATAAGTTACATCGCAATGTTCTTGTCAGTTCTCGAAACCCATGATTTAGCATCGGCAAGTAACGCTACCCTTCTGTGTTTTCTTCTCATTATTATATTTATTATCGTATTGTGTGAGCACATATTCATAGGAAATCCATCTTATATAAAGAAAGCAAGAAAAACATATAGAAGCAACGATTACAGTAAAATACAAAGAATTTGCATATGTAAGAATATATATATATATATATATATATATATATATTATATATATATATATATATATATATATATATATCATATATATATATATATAATAAGTCATATCGAGAAAAAATTCTCCTTCGGTTAAGCATATATGAAAATATATTAATTCCGAGGTAGAGCGAATTAGATATTAAAGGACATTGTAGCTCGATATATATATATATTTATATATATATATATATATATATATATATATATATACTATATAATATATATATATATATATATATGTGTGTGGTGTGTGTGTGTGTGTGTGTGTGTGTGTGTGTATATATATCTGTAATTCATGGTGACGTGATTCCACAATGCTGGTTACTTATAATAAGAAATGCTATGGGAGATACCCCTAAGGGAACATGACTGGCAGTTTAATGCAGAAGGAAGAATGTTCTGCAGCTTGGATGTACCTTGTTTCCACAGTGAGGCACACTATCTTAATAAATATTTCTATGAAAACTCTCATACAAGTATACAAGTATTCTGCAACATTGCTAAATAATGAGTTTCAACCGTCAATATCTGTTCCAATAGGTTCGTTTTTCAACCTTCAATATCTGTTCCAACAGGTTCTTTTTTTACTCTTTTAATGCACTATAAGCTATATAATGAAGTGTTTAAGTTATCCTTATACTAAATCTCCTCTTTGAAATCAAGGGGCAATTGATTCCTTTCCTGAATTTAAAGTATTCACACATGAACTAGGCCTCAATGTAATATTGGAATTTATCAGAGTCCGCCAAAATGTACTCAAAGAGGGAATTGATCAAGATAGTGTTTTCAAATGTCAAGAAACACGTTAGTAAATGTAGAACTCATATTTTATATGGCTGTTCTGAAATAACAAAACAAAACGCTGATGAAACATTTCTCTATCAACACACGGTTGGTTTGTTTCAGATGTGGTCGGTCTCATCTGGTTAGGTGCCACAGGGTATAAAAGGTATCGTATGGACCTCTGGCCCCCATAGTTGATAAGTCAGTCTTTTTCCTACTCTTACATTTATAATTGAGTTGAATTGCGCCTCGAGAGAGGCTACTTTATTTGCCACCCCCTTCCATCCTGTGAGAGGCATAGACTCTTATGTTTATAACTCCAAATCTCTTCGTACTCGGCCTGCTTTTCCTTGCTCAATCTGTGTCGAAATAATGGGGTGTTGTGAAGGATTTGATGATGTTTTTATTCGTGACCCCTCTACCCTGATGATTGGGGCCACACTTTGAAAGGTTGGTCTACACACACACTCATATGTATGTATATATATATATATATATATATATATATATATATATATATATATATATATGTATGTGTGTGTGTGTGTGTGTGTGTGTATGTGAGCGTGTGTGCGCGCGTGTGTGTATGCGTGCGTGTGGGTGTGGGTGTGTGTGTGTGTATGTTTGTGCGTGCGTGTGCGTATGTTTGTGTGCTCCCAAGCAACATTCTTTGATAAACAAGTAGAATATCCTGGTGCAAGGTCCTTTAGCAAAGCTACATACTTATTTGCAAATGCGGTTACGTATGACGTAAATGATTTCATGTGCATGAAGGACGAAACATTTTAAATGCAATAAAAAGACCTCTATCTCTAGTGAGATAACCACTGCTTATCTCTGAGATATTTTTAAATCTTACGTATTTCTCTCTCTCTCTCTCTCTCTCTCTCTCTCTCTCTCTCTCTCTCTCTCTCTCTCTCTCTCTCTCATAGTGTATAATTAGGAAAAAATCTATTCAAAGACGTAGCAGTAATGAAGCATAATAACATAAGCATTACATCTCCAGAATTCATTGGGCTGCTGTTAAGACTAAACAAAGCACTACGAGTCTTTCTTTGCACGAAAATTATACTTCTGGCCTTGTAGCCAATTTAAAATTCATTAAACATTAAAGTGATGTCCTTAGTTAACTAGGTTGTTTATTCGTAACAATTTGTTTATTTAAACATTGTCTGTCCAATACCAACAAGACAGGATAGCAATGTCTCCTGAAAGAAAGCGGATTTTCATAAATGAAAGTTAAGCAAAGTTCAGGAAAGATAAGGGAAGAGGAGAGAAAGGGAGAGGAATAGGATAACCCCATTGATTGCCTTCTAAAGCCATTTGTCATAATCTATAATATTCTCTTCAACTAAATTCTTAACGAGTAAACCAAAGGAATCATGAAACATCTTAGCAAAGACCAGAAAATAGAACAAAAAACGCAATAAGATCAAAGACTTTAACTAGAGACTACAAACACACCCATACACCGGCGCACGCAAACTCACACATGTACACACACACAACGCCACACACACACACACAACACACACACACACAACACATATATATAATTAGATAAATATATTAATATATACATATATATTTGTGTATGTGTGTAAGTGCGTGTATGTATGTAATTGTAATAACCACAATGCCCTCTTAATTTCTTGAATTCCTATCGCCTTTTTGGCTACAAAGCCTTAAGAGCCAAGGTAAAAGAAATGTGAAGAAATTATGATGTCTGGGAGGCCGGAAAAGAACCCATGATACCATAATCACGACGAGGTCACGTTGTCGACCTTACCACGGCAACGTGACCTGGTTGTAATTATGGTATCGCGGGTTCGTTTCCCGCTACTGGACAACATAATTTCTTCACAATTCTTTGAAGTTAGATCCTAAGGTTTTGTAGTGATAAGTGTATCCATAAAAGCGCGAAGAATTCGAGAAGTGAAGAAGACATTGTTGCTATTACAAAAGTGCATCTAGTAAAAATGACAAGTAGATTTTATACCCACACGCACGCACACACACACACACACACACACACACACATATTACACACACACACACACACACACACACATTAATATATATATATATATCTATATAGATATATATATAATATATATATATATATATGCGTGTGTGTATGTGTATTTAAAATAACACTGACGAGGAAAGCTATCATAGACTAAAATAATAGATGAAATTTAATCCAATATAAGGAGAGTACACCTGAATGAATCCTCAAGGAAGCAAATTGAAACCCAAGATTGGAGAACCACGGCATAATGATTCATTTGAAAAATGATTCCGTTATCATCACGTGACAGAAGCCAACCATGTATTCTAAGGATGATTCTGCGGATATAGAGGGAAGCATATAGAAATAACAATCAATTAAGATGTACGAGATGATGCTGCGCACCTTAGCTGCTTAAAAACAGCTGCTAAAGGTTTGGTCAGTGGCACTGAAACGTCCTGGATAAGAATCGTTGGGACAAAACACTGGTCAACAGTGCCACCTTACTCGAAGGTCTGAATCAGGGATGGGTTGTTATACACGGCCAGCGGATATTAGTCATAACCTAAACTGGGGCGAACCCGCAACGCAGATTGATACAGACCGATCAGACGCCGTTTGTTTTAGCTGCTGTGTCACTGTGACCTCATTCATCTGATGCTGAGACGGACGGCCACACGTGAGGGAAAACAAAAAGAGAGACATTTTTAAGTAACCGAATAATCCTAATAATAATAATAATAAAAAAAAATTAACCTGGGAAAAATAGTCATCAATTCATCAGCACCCTTCACGAGGTGCTTTCAAAAGCCGCTTCAGTAAATAGCAACATACCCCGGAATGAATGAAGGGCATTGGGGTACGTCATAGCTGCCTGTGGTGTCGCATTTCCTCGCGACTTGCATTGACGCAGCCAGTGCGTTCTTGGAGTTTGTTTCGTGGTATTTGCTTGATATGTCCCGGTTCTGCTTCTTTCTATTGCAACGCTTCACATGACTTGCCTAATCGGACACTGACATACTTGATGGATTATAAAATCATTATTATTATTATTAGCCAGAATGCAACTTCAGATGTAAGGAGTCCAATACAGAAACAGAAGGACAGATGCAAAGATTATTCTATAAACCGGAAATGACAAAATAAGGTTAAATAAGACAGATTAAAAAACAAGTTAAAACCAGTCTGTCCGGAAAGTGATACTCTTCATGTATTACAAAATCATTATTGTTATTATCATTGGCCAAGGTTTAAATTTAGTTGTAAAGCAGCTTAGTTTAGAAACAGAAGTGCTGAGGTAAAGCTTACTCTATAAAAGAAAAAATAAACAAGGAAAATTATAGAAAGAAAAAAGAAAAACAAAAAGGCAAGACTATTCTGTTCGGAGACTGATATGCCTGAGAAATTATAAATAAATAGAATGAAAAATCTAGGCTAGGTGCCACGCGGTGGGACCTATGAGGTCATTCAGCGCTGAAAGGAAAATTAAGGGTAAGAGGGTTAAAAGGTTTAACAAGAGAAAAAACCTCGAAGCTGCACTTCGGAACAATTATCAGAGGGTGGAAAGTAAGATGGAAGAAAACATATGGGTGGAGTTACAGCCAAAGGGAAAGAAAGGGGTTGCAGGTAGGGGCCAAAGAGACGCTGCAAACAACACTAAGTAATGCCTACAGTGCACCTCACTAACTCCGCTTTCCCCCGCAGTCTGGTATATTACAAGATTATGTTTATTATCATTAGCCAAACTGCAACTTAATTTAAAAAACAACTTTGTCCAGAATTATAAATACAGAGTAAAAGATTAACCTCGAAAGGAAAAATAAGAATTCATAATTAAATTAAATAGATAAATAAAAAATAAAACCAAGCCACCGCAGTCTTCGGGCTTCCCCGTAATCCAGTTCAAGCCACTCAAATGGCCTGGACTTTTAGATTAAATCGTTGTACCTCATCGTACAGTGTGCACAAAACTTTAGCTTTCATTTTTGTACTGGACAAACGTTGTTCTCAAGTTGCCAATTAATATTAAACTTATTTTTATTTTACAAACACGCGTATGTATGAGGTAAAGTTGGCCACTTCTTATGTAGAAACTTATCACTGACATTTATTGGGTCGTGGAAAAAAGAAGAAAATATTCATGCTAAATAAGATTTCAGAACGAAAGCTAAATAAGTAACTGTAGCATGAATCCCTCGGTCACCGTGACTCCGTGAACCGTGGAACCGTAAGGCTGGATACAATAAAACGGCGAAAGAGGAAGTCGCGTTGGAGTGAAAAAGAAAAGTTGAGCAGAGCAAGGTCTAATGATAAAAATGAGTGCATTTGGGATATGAATTCAAAGTTATTACTTCTTTTTGCTTTCGTAGTTTTGTGTATAAAGCAAATGTTCGTCCAGATCATGATTTCGATATTTGCAATGAATTATTACAAGTCATAGCTTAGACTTGTAATAGACATATGTAGCCAAGGCTACATATGTCTAGTCTCCCGATGGGTTTCTTCAGTTTGAATGAAAAAAGTAATAAATATAAAAATGAATAAATTAATAAATAAATACGCGAGGTGGAGAGTAATCTTCGCTATTAGAGATACAATTAGTTCTACCTTTTTATTATTTTACTTGTACTTTAGGAATGGAATACATTATCAGCCACACATATTGTAGGCAGATTCTGCAGAATGACAACAACGATGCATTATAAATAATAATAATAATAATAATAATAATAATAATAATAATAATAATAATAAATATAATAATAATAATGTATATCAAGCCTACAATAACATTTAGTGGTAAATTACGTTAATTTTATGAAAACGTTACAATAGCTTTCGAACCCTGTCCTGGGTGAGCCCAGATTAACCCAGGACAGGGTTCGAAAGCTCTAGTAACGTTTTGATAGACCATGCCCATAATTACATCTCCGATACGTTCATTACTTTAAATGCATTACTATGTTGTCTAAAATGTAAGATTTATTAGGTATTTACGTCCTTACATATTTACCATAATTACAAATTACTGTGTTGATGTTTTTATAATGACCTAACTGATATTTTGATAAAAAAAAGATATAGCATTGATACTTTAAAACCATGCTTAGTGAACTGTGTCTTTTACTGAGCAAAGTTGCAAAATGTATCGTTGTTGCAACTTAGCGTCATTAGAAATGCGAAGAAGGTAAGAGTTGCCAGTTATTGACTTTCGAATGAAAATCACTGAGATCGGGTCACACGACTTTTGCTGCATGACCTGAGTAATATAAATATTTCAGGATTTTTTATATATCCATATTTGACTAGAAATCCATTCAGATTTGAGACTTCCGCTTCCAGTAAAGTTAAATCTGGAAAAATTCCTCAAACTGATAAAAAGTGTCATTTTCATCCCATATTTAACTTCTTAAGTAATGAATATTTAAATATAATAAACATAAACGAATTGCATCATACGAGATCGCTTAGAAAGCGAATGAACCGAACATACATTGAACGATGAAATTTAAGACCAGGCAAAGGGACAAAAAAAAAAAAAAACTTTCTTACATATCTTAGGTATCCTATTAATCAGAACACTGCGATTCATTCTTACATTGCTCATTCATCGACACATATGAATGAATTATTTGTCTTTTTCTTTACATATGAATGGAGAGAAAAAGGCTTAGCTGAACACAGGATGATAACTAAGTCGCTACAATATAGGAAAAGCTATGGACATTCATGAAAATATCCCAACTAATGCTTATCCACTTCTTATACTCGATTGAGAAAAACTCGTCTGAAGACCTTTCCGTAATCTAGAATCCTCCATGAACTCTTACGCACTCGACAACAAACAATCAAACAAAAACATAAAAAAACAGCAAAAACAGAGATCCACACGAAAGCAAGGGCGCTCGAAAACAAACACATTTTGCTGAAACGAAATTGAGTTGTTTCATCCGAAGTGGGACAGGGGAAAAAAATAATTCATGAATTCGCCCCCAAAAATCCCAGACAGGAGAAATTGGAAGCTTAAAGCTAAAGGGATAGAAAAAAAAAAACAACACAAAAAAAATGGCGAAGCAAGAATTAAATAACGGTTTTTATATTCCTCGACAAGTTTCTGTTGATTCGTTTCTTCTGCTTTTTTTATATATATATATTTACGTTTCATCTCGAATGTTATTTAATCTTTTTCATAGTTTGATTATTTTTTCATTAACGTTTCATAAAAAATTGGTTGATGTTTCATCAACCGTTGCTAATCTTGTATTGTTATTTTCTTTTTAAATCGTTACTTTTTCTCTTTTTCTCTTTTCCTCCTTCCTTTCCGTCTTTCAATATATGTTTTGTTTTTTTTCTTACAGAGTATATTTTCGAAGCAAAAATGTAATAGCTTTCATAAAGCTTTTTTAGAGAAAAGTATCCATATGAGAATGTTTTTCCTCGTTGGTGTACAAAAATAGTTAAAATTGATCGCTAACGTTAAAATTATTGAAACGTTTATTGTCATTTAGAATAAATCTATTTTCATGAAACACTTTATAATTATATCTACAAAGGATATTTCATTTCTCATATAGATAAGAAATTAAACCGGTTTGTTCTTTTTTCCTAAAGATATAACTGTAAGACATTTAGAGTGCATAAGGAGTCTCTCTCTCTCTCTCTCTCTCGGGTCTCATCTTCTCTCTCTCTCTCTCTCTCTCTCTCTCTCTCTCTCTCTCTCTCTCTCAATTTATTATTTTAATTATTAACAAAAATGAAAACAATACTCATAGTAGCATAAGTCTTAAAATGAGGAAACAAATCCATAATTATGTATATTTACTACTTTACATACATTTATAGATAATTTGTAGATTCCCGAAAGCTATCTGTGCTTATCTTTAAATAAATATAGGCGCATATACTTAACTGTAGATCTCTCTCTCTCTCTCTCTCTCTCTCTCTCTCTCTCTCTCTCTCTCTCTCTCTATATATATATATATATATATATATATATATATATATATATATATATATATATATATATATATATATATATATATAGATAATATAGAATATATTATATATATATATATATATATATATATATATATATATATATATATAGAGAGAGAGAGAGAGAGAGAGAGAGAGAGAGAGAGAGAGAGAGAGAGAGATCTACAGTTAAATATATGCGCCTATATTTATTTAAAGATAAGTACAGATAGCTTTCTGGAATCTACAAATAATATATATATATATATATATATATATATATATATATATATATATATGTGTGTGTGTGTGTGTGTGTGTGTATATATATATATATATATATATATATATATATATATATATATATATATATATATATATTATATACGTATATAACGAAGGAAGTAGCAGGGAAAGGCATCCTCATCCTTTAACAGTTTATTTTAGTGTCGACGTTTAGCGACGAATTCCAAGTCGCATTTTCTAGGTTAAAAATATATAAAATTTGTGAACATTAATACTACTCAAATTAATTTAATTTATATTAAAAATGTAATGGCAATAGCTGTCAATAAAGTAAAAAGTTAAAATCAAACAGTACCTTCAAAGGCAAATAAATCATAAGTAAAGGGCTTCACTAAAATTCTATATAGTTTTAGCTTTGAAAATGCGACATGGAATTCGTCGCGAAACGTTGGCATTGAAATAAACTGTTAAAGGATGAGGATGCCTCTCCCGTACTACTTCCTCCATGATATATTTTTCTTTGGAGCTCTCCAGCTCCCTGGCCCTTATGTATATTATTATTATATATATATAGTATATATAATATTATATATATATAAATATATATATAATTATATTAATATATATATTATATAATAAGTATTTTGAGTTCTTTTTAATTACAAACAAAAGTATAATTAGAAAATAAAAGGCCCATAAAACACTATTTTAACGTTGCAACCATATATTTCGAGCATTTTCTTCTGTGCTACTGATCACTGGTAAAATATTGACAAAGGATGTCTGACAAGAGTATATATACAAAAACATAAGTAGGTGCGGCAGAAATCACCATTGAATAGTTTAAATTTCCACCCTTCCTGGGTCACCAACAGAGACTTACTGCCACACCTACATATGTTTTTGTATTTATACTCTTGTAAGACATCCTATGTCCATATTTTACTAGTGATCAGGAGCACAGAAGGAAGTGCATGAAATATTATATGGTTGCAACGATTATATAGTGTTTTATGGGTTTTTATCTTTATATCTATATATATATAATTATATATATATATATATATATATATATATATATATATATACATATATATATAGATATATAGATAATATATAGAGATAGATATAGATACATATATATTATATAGATAGATATATATAAATATATATATCTATAGAATATATCTAGAAATATATATATATATACATTATATATCTATATATATAGATATATATCTATATATATATATATATATATGATATTAATATATTATATATCCTTATATTATATAGAATATATATTATTATATATATATATATCTAGTATATATATATATATATATATATATATATAGCATATATGATATTATCTATATATATAGAATATCATCAATATATATTATATATATAATATCTATATATAATTCTAATATTCTCATATATAATATAGATACTTGTAATATATAGATATATATTAGATGGTTATATAATATTATATATTATTATATATAATATATATCTTATATATATAAATCTCATAATATATATCTATATAGAGTATATATATATATATATCTATAGATATATAATATATATAGATATATATATAATATAATATCTTATATATAGATATATTTCCCCCCCCCCCCCTTAGATATATATCTATATATAATATAGATAATATATTAATATATAATAATATATATATATATATATATATATATATATTATATATATATAGTATATATCGAATATATATATATTAATATATATATATCTATCTATATATCTATATATATATATATCTATATATATATATATCATATATATATCTATATATATCTATATATATATATATATCTATATATATATATATATATATATATATATATATATATATATAAAAGTTGCATAAGAAATATAACTACGCAATATTTTGTTTAATAACAATATAAAAAAAAATTCTCCCTCTCAAACGAGAAAACAGAGCCCTCCGGTAATTTTCAGAATGAGATTTAAAATGAAGGATGGCCTCATGACATGAAATCCCAGAGCTTTTTTCTTTCTGATCTTCATTCCCTTCTGCGGCTATAATCCAGATCACCCGCTAACATGATTGCTTATGGCAGCTGCCTCAGCCACACATCCTAACGTCGTTTACCTCTCAAAAGAAGTTGAGAAAATATTTTTTCTTTCATCGCAATACTTCCTCCGTCCCTCCTCCCCCCCCCCCCCCCCCCCCCCCCCCCCCCCCCCCCCCCCCCCCCCCCCCCCCCCCCCCCCCCCCCCCCCCCCCCCCCCCCCCCCCCCCCCCCCCCCCCCCCCCCCCCACCCCCCCCCCCCCCCCCCCACCCCCCCACCCCCTTCTCTCTCTGTGTTAGTATAACTGAGTCAAGAAAATTTGTAACGTGATGAATATATACATAAAAGGTAAAGCCACGAACGAAAGTGAAACAAGGCCTTTCGACTGTCTGTCCTTTACCAAGCAGACGAATATAAATATGAAAGTGAGTTTACAAAGAAAGCTCTTATAATTAACAGAGAGTGATTATAAAGGAAAGTATGTATGTGGATTCCAAGTCACCTGGAGAATCAGTAGACCTACCCAGATCAAGGGTACAATTTAAGAGATTTAAAATAGATTAAGTCCAACGGCTTGGAAAATAGTAGCAAGATAATTAAAAGGTTATACACTGTAGGGACAGACCACAAAAAAAATACTATAAAGGTTCAATTCAATAAATCTCATTTTGCCAAATAATAAAAAAAAATTCTCTCGCAAAATGAAATTTTTTAAAAAGCACACACTAAACGTAGATACAAACTTCTCTAAGTCAAATAATTTGTAATTAAGTAAGTCAGTGATTTTTTCTGTAAGGTCATGCTTAAAATTTTGATTTATACAAGGGTCCAAATAATACAAGCCCAGAGCCAAGGTTAAAATTACGATTGGAAGTAAGTGGTATAATTACGGATTCTAAAAGATTTCATGAAGAGCGACATCTTTTGATCAAGCAATCACTGAACTGCCAGTGCAATTTATCCTGTGGGCGTTTTGCCTTTAATGAATATTGCATCGGATGTCTCCCCAGTCTCGACAGGATATATATGCTGTTGAACTCTCTAAATCCTTGCTAGGTTGGCCGATATAAAAATATATAATGTTTTTTATTTCCTTAGGGTCAATTTTTATTAGCATTCCGTTTAGTGTATTATAAAAGGAGAAAACAAGGGTGATCGTAAAAGATTTTAACAATGATTTTATGGTTTCCAAACCGCTTAAATAATGCAAGCAAAGAATGTAGATAGCAGTTTCATTCTCCATGTTACTTTCAATATAAAACTTTTTGTGGGCTTTATTATAGCAAATATCCAATGTATGTGAAGGATAACATAAATATTTCTTTATTTTTCTTATGTATTCGATTTCTTGATCCAAATATTGGGGACTGACTATGCGAAATGCTGGTGAAAACATAGGAGGAAAAAAATGATATTTGATAATAAGTTGGTGGCCGGAATGAAAATGGACATAAGTTAAATTGTTGGTTGGTTTCGATTAAATACTGAATTTTCATTGAAATGGTTCTCTATGTGCTAAAACATCAAAGAAAGAGAGGCAATTGAATTTTTCCAATTGTAAAGTGAACTTAATTGATGGTACAGTCTCGCACAAAATCCCATTCCCCTTGATCTGGGTTACTCATGAATATGACAGAGCCGCACTCTTTCGAGTTCACCGAGAAATGAGAAACTACCTTTAATACAGGCCCTGGCTATAGTCCCGTAGGAATTTTGAGGTGGACATGGTTTTTCTTCTGGTCCCATCAGGGCACCCTTAAAGGAAGGTAAAAATCTTGGGTAGACATCTGTCAAACCGGTCGCAAACTTTTTCTGACCCCTTTTTGTTTTTTTTAAAGTTACGTGTATTAACTCTTATATAATGTTTCTAATACTTTCTTTTCACTACATATTTTGCAAACTGGACATGAAATTTCTTTCAATTATCAATTATTTCATTATCTGAAACCATTTTCATTATCTGAGATTTCATTTGGGTGTGGGAATTATTGCAATTTTATTTGATCTTTTATTTCTATTTGGCAAATGATTATCAAACTCAACAAAATTTTACAGCAGTAGCCACGTAAACAATATAATCTTAACTTTATTGTAGCATAGCATTGTCTCATAGGATTTGATGCTTTACATAGAAATCTAAATTTTTAATGCAATAGGAATTATAAGCACTTCAAAATTCGTATATACATTCAAATGATCATATTTCCAGTGAAAATTAATATAGATTGATGCTGAATATTCCATTTTTGCAAAAGGTAATAAAACGGTTTTCTTTTGTAGCAACAACATGCTGAAATCAACAGACATTAATCAAATTATATATTCTTATTAGATTTGAACATGAATGTATATTCATAATGGTGTGAAAATTGACTTTTTATTAATTTAAAAAGAAAGAACATGTTATAATGCATATGCTGTAATATATCACTTCTTAAAAAAAATCTATAAGAGATCATGATTGTCACAAGATATTTTTCATTTACAATAAGCCGTACAAAAACATGGCTTCTTCAGCATCTGCATCATTGAGTATGACAGAACGTGCAAGAGAGGGTAATATTCATATCTTCAGGCACCTCACTGATACAAGAATCAAGAATAAGACATGAATCAAGGTCACTGACTTTCCATTCAAATTCCAATGTCTATAATGGTTCAACTACGTTAACGCTGATACATGTGTATATCACATAAAATGATAGTCTCAGGTGACCTTGCAAAGAAGTGCTTGTGCAAAGCAGATTTTGTGTATTTAGAAGTTTGGCTTGGACCATCTTTTTATATCGGAGATCATCCAAAGTGTTGCACTTTGACCTCAGTTCTAAAGCCGTCATAAGGTATTCCTCGGCAAGCTTGAAGGATTGGGTCGTGGGAGGAAGATGTTGACCAAATTTAGACAGGTATTTCTCTGGTTGAGCCTTGAGGGCAGAAAGCTTAGTGCCTATCCTGCTTGTCACGTCTGATTCCGCAATAAAATGAACAGCCAAAAGAAATTTTATAGTAGTACCTAACTTACCAACAAGAATATGAATTGGTAAGATATCTGATGCAGATTTTCTCATCCAAAGTTCAGAGAGTTCATTATTATTAAGATGAGCATAGAAATTAATAAGAATAGCAAAACATGTGTCGTTGGAAAGCACAATAATACGTTGCATCTCTTGTTTGACTGCATGAAAAATATAAGGAGTAATACATAAGTCAGCATCTTCTACATTCACTGCAAATGGGTCACGGACCTCCGTGATGGACCCATCCTTTATTACTGACGCTGCTATTAGTCCACTTTCTAAAACCCTACCATTTAGGACAATTTCCCATTGCCGGTTGATTCCTACGGTTTTCCGTAGCCAGTAAAGGCTTCTTGAATCAGAACTTTGTTATTTGATGCCCACAACCACTTCATCTGCACAGGAAGTTTTGTAGTAATACTGATGGAAGTCAATGTATTGGTAAATTTGCACACATTATTATTAACATTGCTGTCAAGGTTTTTAAAGAGGTCTTCAAGTGTGTTCTTACTTTTACGATGCAACTTACGAAACTGATTCTTAGTATCTATAATTATGGTTGTTTTCAAAATATATTTTTTTCGAAATTGCTGTCATTAGGTTTGAGGTTCGTTATCAGTTCAGACATGAGTGCAGATTCCATAGTCTTGGTAGTTGCACCATTCTCATCATATAAGGGTGACGGTAAAATATCATGAGTAAGAAATTGTGCCATGTCAGTAGAAGAAAACATGCCATATTCCCTCAGCCAAATCCCCCCAACCAAATCCACTCTGCCACATCCACTCAACCTGGGGGCTTCTCATCCTCCTGTCCTCACCCTCCTGATAACCTCACCTCCCCTTGCCCATCCTAACCTCACCTCTCCCACTGCCCACCCTAACCTCACTTCCCCCTTCTGTTAACCCCAATCCACCCCACTATTCCCGTCCCATCTCCCCCTCTTGTTAACCTCATCTCCCCCTGCCAACCCAAACCCCATCTTCCCCTTAACTCCTGTGACACCTGTAGAGTGCTTTACTGTTTGGGAGGGAGAGTAGATCACTGGAAACTTGAATAGCATGTCCAACTGAGATGGAAGATCTGACTGTAACAATCGTTTACATCTCTGGAGGTACTTTATAGTACATTAGGTAATATCCATTGAACCACATTCCATTAATCTATTTTACTCCCCCACCATTACACGGTGACGGTCACTGGAAACTTAAATAACTCTTAAAAGATGGAATAAAAACAAAATAGAATATTCACATTACATAATAATCATTTTACAGTGCTATGTTAAGTGTTACAATTGTATGCGGTCACGGCCCCGCAATAAACGGGAGATTACATCAATGGCGGTCAGGGTACACTTCATAAATTCCCTATGACGTTTAGTGAAAGTAGCTCTAGTGCTTTTTATATCAGTCCACCATCTCTTTCAGAACCCCACCATACTTTTCAGTTCGCACCCTCTGTCCTTGTCTACCTCCGTATAGTAATCACCTATAATTAGCTAATGCGTGTACTAACTGAACTGGAATTCAAGATAATATGTAAATTCTCAGAATGACACTGTATGTTTAAACGGTGATATAAATTTATTGGTTACTTATATTAATCACTATCCCATACAAATAATCAAGAATGATAAATATTCACCTTTTTTTCTTTCTGCTTGAAAGGTGTTTGTTACGTTGACTGGTTGTGAAGGGAAGGGGAAGAAGGTTCAAAGAGACTTTCATGACATAAGTTCCTCTACTTACACCCGCCTTGTATTTTTTTTTAAACACTCCTTGTAAATGTTAGCTTTTTCTCCTGACCTCTACTCTGAGCACTTCAACTTTTTTAGATATTTGAAATAATATCTCGTTACCCATCTGTCATTCATGTTTAAATGGTAACTAGAAAAACCTCCTTCATCTTTGAAAGGATGTTCTCTATTCCGTGATGACTCATGCTGTGTATGAAGAAGAGCATGTAAAGTCTGCACTTACATGATAAATTGGGCTGTATCTGCCATTTAGTTACATAAACCGTGAATTTAGAATTATTACTTAAAAATCCGATTAATACTATAACTGTCAAAGAAGAAAACAAAATTTCTAGGAGATATCTCTACGTAAAAGCATATCCAGTGTCCAAAGTTATTAATATCTGAAGATGATTCTAAGGTGTTTGATATAAAGTCTATAGGTTAATCCCTACTTAACGGTTATAGAGCTCAGCCTATTTCATCCGATGCAAATATCCCTAAATAACTAATAAGGGAACCTAACGTGCCCTTCAATGACACTTCCAATTTTCTAGTATCCATCGCTCCTACCCCCTAACGTAACGCTGGATGACCCTATCTGAATCAATCGATGAAATACCTTTTGTATCCCCAAAAAGCATTACCACGCGAGTTGCGGTCACAGGGGTTGTTAACCTCAGTGTTATCCTCATATTAGCAAAAATTTCAACTGGTTTCGAATCTTCCATATTTTCATTTGTAAAACTAAAGTATAAAATAGACCGCCCCCTTTTAAAACTATCATATGAAATCTGATTTTCTTATCCAGCACCAACAACCTTCTGTGTCTCGTAAAATAATTGCGTTATCCTACTTGGAAATTCACTCTGAATATTATATGTAGTATCCCGTTAATGGTAATGTGGATGTTATTCAACACATAATGCTTGAAATATAACCCATTCCTAGCATATTCCCCTGAACTGTTCCTCATATCGACCATAGCGTTCGTCATTTTTTCAGGAATACATGTTCCAAAGGGTTGATTGATTAACATACACGACTCCTTCGTTCCAATAATATATGATTTATATAATGTTTTATCGAATATATAGTGTAAAGGTTTAACTGATAATGCTGCATTTAATGCCGACATGACATTATAATGTGGTGTGACCCTATCTACCAATAATTTAACTTTCTCAACTATCAACTAATTTAAACCTCCATCTACATCTGCATTCATAATCCAGTTATTATTAGCCATTTCTGACCTAATCCTTAAATCTACTGAATCTAGTAATACATGTTTATACTCGCCAGATCTTGGAGTAGAGGGAAGTATGTAAGTATATACACTGGCCGATTTGACACCTGCCATGCCACCAACTTCCCACCTACTCAGCTTTATAAGTTTGAGTTATTCCATGAGTACTGTTATAATCATCAAGGAAATATCCACTCCTCTCTTTGGTATTCATCACACTGGGTTTCATATTTTCAAGTAGTTTCATATATAATTGATAGTGGAATAGAGGGCAAGACTCCACTAGCTTTTCATTCAAAAATACATACACTGATAAAAAAAGTGTTACTTAAACCGTTTACGAGTGCTATATTTTGATCAGCTGCTAAATTCCCACTCTGTCTCGATACCCTAAGATAGAGTTCTAATGCAATACTTGATAGATCTAGGAATGAACCAATAATGCCATTGATACAAAACTCTACATATCTGTCTGATAGAATTTGGTCTATGGACAGATTTCTCAGCATAAAATCAACCCTCTCCTTAGAGTTTATTGAACTTTCAATAATCCTCCGTCTATTCATATTCAGGTATAACTCCGATATTCCGGCTATATATGCAGTAACAGTGATCTTATTCGCCGTCCCTGGTACATTCGGGATCATACCAGCTATTAACTGGTATTTTTAGTGCTAAACGAGAGAGGTTATAAACATGTAAACGAACACAGCCACTACCTTGACGTAAATTAATTAAATGAGGCCATATACATCTCTTTGTTGCTCGTGATCAGGCTAGTTGTATTTGATCTCTTACCCTGTCAAACAGGACTGACCTCCCAAATTCCTTAACCGCTGATTTGACAGCGGGAAGTAAGAGGGTAGCACCCTCCTAGCGATGCTAGACACTGCTGAAAATATACCTGCCCCCTTCCTATACCCTGGGTAAAATATAGAAATATCCTCCGAACCCTCGCCCCTTCTGAACGGTTCTGATAAAAATATTTTTTAAATCGGCCTCAGAAGGCGGGATGAAACTCACCCTTATCCTTATTACTGGTACTTCCACAAGGCCGTCATTTTAGAGGGTAAAAGCAAAAAAGCAGCAGAAAATGGTTACGGTGAAGGGATTGTATACACGTAACTACCTCGTTGTTCAACAGCGCGAACGAGAATAAGGAGAAACCGAAGAGGAAAATGAATTTATATGTAATTATCTGGGTCTCACATGAAAGCACAGACATGACACTCGTCCCACCACTGAAATGAATATCCCTCCCATTTCGATCGGTGACAATGATTGAAATCTGATCTAAAAAAAATTTGTATTTAAAGGTTTATATACCTTTACTCCTTCCGTACTCTAAACTGAAACAGTCTAGTATATTTACGAGATTACCAGCGAATGGGGTAGGTTAGATGATGTCTGGATATACACACATATAATCCACCCTACAGTTATCAAAAGGTGAGGCATGAGAAACGTATCCATTCTTTTTCCCATGCCTATAAATACTGTATTTAACATCACTTTTGAAGCCTAGCACCCCATCAGCCTTACCACTGAATCTAATATAAATGGATAGAATGGCTCCCACCTTAGCTTCCTCACCTTTCACATGATTAATAACTACCCACCTTCGGAAGTCATCCTACCCAAATAAGTTACCATTCTTCATAACAGTTTTAAACCTTGTACCGTAATATCCCTTCAACTGGTTGATAATAACCGTATTAAGAGCCCGTACTAATTTCCTCATATCTCCCGCTAGAATTCCCATCAATGGATTATAAGTGTACCTATGTGTATGACCCACTAGAACTTCGCGATGTGTGGTAGTAAAATGAATGGTGAAATCCTCATCTTTCGATAATATAACATAATAAAGACTAAGGAACATGATGGAGACTATACCTATCTCATACTCTATCCCATTTTTGAGGTTTATAGGCAATGGCAGTCTGTTTATAAATCTACACGGTGAGTTTTCTGGATAAGTAACCAGGCTCCCGATACTACTCACCTATATCGTGTGATCACTAGCCATGCTTGGCGTAAACTATAGCTATCACACACTGTACCTAACATATATATTTTTTTCTTAAGAGGGCGAGGTTAATTAAACTACTTATTTCTATTTTCTTTATTTACCTGTTTTTTCAAAGCATTATTTTCAATTATCCTTTCGTTGATATCTGCTATGTTTATTAAGTGCTGATAATCCTGGATGTTAATCGAATTACTTTTTTTTCTATTACCTAAAAACTCTTTTACAACCCTTAGAATGTTTAATCCGTTAAGGGGCAGTAATAAATTCCCTTCTATATCCCACTGACTGACCCGGAATCCCGTAGATAATTAATAAATACATTTATGGGATCTGGGGCTTCGTTAAATAATATAGGAATGGTGTGACTTAAGGTTGGATTACCTTGCACCTGAGCGGCACATTGCTTAAATATATATAAAGGTAATACACCCTCCCTCCTTTTACCTACTGGAGGGGGAGGTATAACTGATTTAACTCCCAGCTGAACTTAACGTGGATTTCCCGTGTTGTAAATGCTAAGAGGAATCGGCCCGCTAACTTCACCGTCCACACCTGACTCTCTGTTACTAATATTACTATTACTACTACTACTTCTAATACTACTACTACTACTACTACTACTATCATTTTCCCCCGTTCTCTTTCCTCCTCCCTCCTTCACCAGTCTTTCATATGTAATTCTCGGGAGATGAGATTCCTTCATATTATTATTATTATTATTATTATTATTATTATTATTATTATTATTTTTTTTTTTTTTTTTTTTTATACTCTATCACAGTCCTCCAATTCGACTGGGTGGTATTTTATAGTGTGGGGTTCCGGGTTGCATCCTGCCTCCATCTCTTTTCTTACTATGTGTGCCGTTTCTAGGATCACACTCTTCTGCATGAGTCCTTGAGCTACTTCAGCGTCTAGTTTTTCTAGATTCCTTTTCAGGGATCTTGGGATCGTGCCTAGTGCTCCTATGATTATGGGTACGATTTCCACTGGCATATCCCATATCCTTCTTATTTCTATTTTCAGATCTTGATACTTATCCATTTTTTCCCTCTCTTTCTCTTCAACTCTGGTGTCCCATGGTATTGCGACATCAATGAGTGATACTTTCTTCTTGACTTTGTCAATCAACGTCACGTCTGGTCTGTTTGCACGTATCACCCTATCCGTTCTGATACCATAGTCCCAGAGGATCTTTGCCTGGTCGTTTTCTATCACTCCCTCAGGTTGGTGCTCGTACCACTTATTACTGCAAGGTAGCTGATGTTTCTTGCACAGGCTCCAGTGGAGGGCTTTTGCCACTGAATCATGCCTCTTTTTGTACTGGTTCTGTGCAAGTGCCGGGCATTCGCTTGGTATGTGGTTTATGGTTTCATTTTTCGTATTGCACTTCCTACATATGGGAGAGATGTTATTTCCGTCTATCGTTCTTGAATATATCTGGTTCTTAGGGCCTGATCTTGTGCCGCTGTTATCATTCCTTCAGTTTCCTTCTTTAGCTCTCCCCTCTGTAGCCATTGCCAATTGTCATCGCTGGCTAGTTCTTTAGTCTGTCTCATGTATTGTCCGTGCATTGGCTTGTTGTGCCAGTCCTCTGTTCTGTCTGTCTTTCTCCTGTCTCTGTATATTTCTGAGTCTTCGTCTACTTTTATTAGTCCTTCTTCCCATGCACTCTTTAGCCACTCGTCTTCACTGGTTTTCAGATATTGCCCCAGTGCTCTGTTTTCGATGTTGACGCAGTCCTCTATACTTAGTAGTCCTCTCCCTCCTTCCTTTCGTGTTATGTATAGTCTGTCCGTATTTGCTCTTGGATGTAGTGCTTTGTGTATTGTCATATGTTTCCTGGTTTTCTGATCTATGCTGCGGAGTTCTGCCTTCGTCCATTCCACTATTCCTGCGCTGTATCTGATTACTGGCACTGCCCATGTGTTTATGGCTTTTATCATATTTCCTCCATTGAGTTTTGACTTGAGTATCGCCTTGAGTCTCTGCATATATTCTTTCCTGATCGTGTCCTTCATCTCTTGGTGTTTTATATCCCCTCCTTCCATTATTCCCAGGTATTTGTATCCTGTCTCATCTATGTGTTTGATGTTGCTCCCATCTGGTAGCTCTATTCCTTCAGTTCTCGTTACTTTGCCTTTTTGTATGTTGACTAAGGCGCATTTTTCTATTCCAAACTCCATCCTGATGTCCCCAGATACAATCCTTACAGTCTGGATTAGGGTATCTATTTCCTTGATGCTCTTACCATAGCAGCTTGATGTCGTCCATGAACATCAGATGGTTGATTCTGTTGCCTCTTTTCTTGAGTTGGTACCCGGCATCCATCTTCTGTAGTACTTTTGTCATGGGAATCATGGCTACTACGAAGAGTAGTGGGGACAGTGAGTCGCCCTGGAAGATCCCTCTCCTGATATTAACCTCTGCTAGTCTTATTCCAGAGCTTGTAAGTATTGTATTCCAGTTGCGCATTGTATTTTTGAGGAAGCTGATGGTGTTTTCCTCTGCCCCATATATTTTCAGGCATTCTATTAGCCATGTGTGTGGTATCATGTCGAAGGCTTTCTTATTGTCTATCCATGCCATGCTTAGGTTGGTTTTCCTTCTCCTACTGTTCTTCATTACCATTTTGTCTATCAGGAGCTGGTCTTTTGTGCTCCTACACTTCCTTCTGCAGCCTTTCTGTTGGTGGGGGATGGTGTTTGTCTCCTCTAGGTAGTTGTATAGCCTTTCACTGATGATACCTGTTAGTAACTTCCACATTATTGGTAGGCAGGTGATAGGCCTGTAGTTACTGGCTATATTTCCCTTACTCTTGTCTTTTTGTACTAAGGATGTTCTTCCTGTGGTCATCCATTTGGGTGCTTGGTGATTTGAGATACAATGCTGGAGTTGTTCTGCTATTCGTGGGTGTAGGGCTTGAAGTTTTTGAGCCAGTATCCATGGACTTCATCGGGACCTGGGGCTTTCCAGTTTGGCATTTTCTTTAGTTGGTGTCTGACTGTGTCTGTCGTGATCTCTGTGAATCTTTGTTTTATTATTATTATTATTATTATTATTTTGTTCTAAAGGGTCCACAATAATACAAAGTGTAAAAAGTCCGAGTATAATTTTGAAGACTTTACAGAAAGCTTTCGAACCCTTCCCTGGGTTCATCTTCAGTCCAAATGGACAATAAGTTACGACAAGTGCAGATGTAAATTTAAAAAACAAGAGTCGTTGAAAATCGTTGACAACGGTCGTTAGCTCGTTAATGGGCCAGGTGAAGAAAGAGGGTAGTTAACAACAACTAGGTGATACCCTCTCCCCTATCAATCCTTCTGGCTGCAATCCTGTTGGATCTTCATACAGGTTGTTGCAACATTACATGAAGTCCTTCAAAATTATACACGGACTTTTTACACTTTGTATTATTTTGGACCCTTTAGAACATTATATTTACTCTCGTGATAGAGAGTTTTTCCCTATTATTATTATTATTATTATTATTATTATTATTATTATTATTATTATTATTATTATTTAAAAAGATTTGCCATTAATCCCGCGGCAATGGGAAGTAGTACTGATAAAATCGCAACACCCTTCGTACCCTTGAGTATTTTTTTCTTCTTATGTAATGGGGTCTTCTTTAAAGAAACCTCGTATACCTATAAAACAATCCTTTAATAATAATAATCTCTCCTTGTAGATCCTCTAAATAGTATACAGTAGGATTTAGTTTCTTATAAACTTCCCTTACTTTGAAAAGTTCATAAGTGTTCTTTCCTAATGAGGGTATTCCTATTCTCATCCGCTATACGTACTACAGTGCTGATCTTCAAGGGAGAACTGACTGGCTCCTCCTGCGGTAGTTTTTATGCATCCTGAAAAACTGACGGTCTATATCCACTCTATCCACTAATGCGTGAACGTCATTCGGGGTTTGCCCTCCTCCTAAACCTCTATGCGGTGAATTATTATAACAGTTGACTATATCCTGTAGTATGTTAATATATTTCAATGTATTATTATGAGTGAGGTACTTATACATCTTGCTTTTAAGTGTCCTAATTACCCTTTCAGCTATGGCAGTTTTAATCGCTCTTGATTGCACACTATATAGCATTATATTTCTACTCTTTAGGTACCCCCTTACATGACTGTTATAGAATTCTTTTCCTTCATCATTATTAAATCGAGATATACCCAAAAAAACATCCGATTTGCAAATGCTCTTGAGAGCCTGTTGAATGGTAATTCCATGCTTTTTCTTTACGGGTGCAACCTGTAGGTACCTCGAAAGAGCGTTGACCATTAAAAGATATTTATAACCTTCGTTATAAGGTGCGAGTTTAGACATGTCAGCTAGATCACTGCTAACGATAACTCTGGCCTTTGGAAATATAATCTTTCTTCTGTTGAACCTTTTAAGAGTACTTTTATGTAAAGTATATGAAGACTGACTTTGTAAAAAAAATTTAACATCGTCGTTAGTTATATTTTTCTCGAGTTTTCTTACATCCCTGAATAGCATGCTAACACTGCTGAAACTGCTAAGGTATTTAACATTTTCATATAACTTCTTCAGCATCCGCAGCTGCATTTTAGTTACCATTGGTATATAACTTGGTATTCAGTTTCCCCTATGATATTAGTCCTGAGTTGTAAGGAGTCAGGTGTGGTAGCTGCGAGGTCTACCAGTAAATACCGTACTGGTTATGTGATAGGGCCCTTTTATGTATTTCCGAGAAGTCACTACTCTTTCACCGCCCGAATAATTGACGTCCTAAAGTTTCAATTTGTCCAATATCCCTATTTTTCATTAGGATATAGTGAGAACAGTTGAGACTAATACTTCTTCTGAACTTACCAGAGTGGAATAAATTATGTGTTATGAACACAACTGATATTAAAGAGTGCCGTCCAGCAGTAAATGCTTGTGTAACATTCTTATAATCGTTTGCCTCTAAAAAGCAATCATCCAGGACATATAACAGACTTTTATCAGTTAACCCTTGATCAGTATATTCAAAAGGGTTTTATATTTCTTTAGAGACCGTAATGCTATTCCCTATAGTCGGGTGCTTTTTAAGAGGATGTTCATTTACTCCACAGTAAAGTATGGTATGAAACTTCCCTCATATTTTTCAATAATTTTCTGACATATCATACTTTTATCTGAGTTGCTATACCCTGCTATAATAATTCAGGATAGGTTTGTGAATAAATCCAACACCTCCCCAGAGAATGAAACTCCTTCCATCTCGATAGTGTCGACCTTTCTACAATAAAGTATACGTTTACATTGATATTAATACATCGGTAGTATAGGTATAAAGAAAGTGATTGGTGTTGACAATCTTTTATTGGTGTAGAATATTGAATACATAATGATAAATTATGTATATATATATATATATATATATATATATATATATATATATATTTACATGATGATAAATAAAAGTTTACAGGATACATTATCATTTAACATAGCATACCTTACAGATATAGTAACAACCCACAACAAAATAAATAAAAACAGTTCACCTCATTTACATGTACAGTAAGTCATCATCATCAATTAAACTGTCGTTCATAAGCACTTCGTAATCAGTACTGACCTCATCATTCTCATCCCCGTCTCCATCACTATCATCAAAATATGCCTCTGTTATTAGGTAAGGGTTACGCCTCTTCCTGCATGCCTCCGTTTTGCTATTGAACTTAGAAGATCCCTTACGTTTAGGTTGTCGTTGGGGAGACAGTTTCCTAGGGTAAGTGAGGTGCAATGGGCCTGGAATGGGGTGGGGGTGGGGGTGGAACGGTGGATGGGGTAGAGGGGAGATGGGATAGACCCGGGATAGGCGGGTGACTGGGACGTGATAAGGCGATGGGAAGGGCGGGAAGAGGCGAAGTAGCAGGTGGAGGGGAGGAGACCCTTCTACATTTCCTCAACCTCTGTATGATCTTGATGAAGTCACCTCCCCGTAGACAGATACCTGGTTCAGGAAAAATCGAAACTGTATCAGGTGGATTATTCGCCTCCTCACCCTCCTCTTCCTCCCCCCCTCTCACCTCCATCTCATCCCCTCCTTCCACATTACCTGTGGGTATAACATGACAACCTTATTCCCTCCTCTCCATATCACGTCCCACTTCCGGGTGACCATACGCGTAGGATTTATAAGCACTGATATATTACCTTTTATCTTCTAATGAGCACAACGCTATTTTTTTCTGTTTTATTAAAGACTTAGTGCCCTTGACATTTCGTAAATTGTATATCTCCGTAGCGGTAACCTCGTTTTGATCAGAGTAAAATAAATTAGGGGGATGTGGTTCAATGGATATTATCTAATGTACTGTAAAGTACCTCCAGATGTCACCAGAAATGTAAACGATTGTTACGGTCACATCTCCTATCTCGGTTGGACGTGCTATTCAAGTTTCCAGTGATCTACTCTCCCTCCCAAACAGTAAAGCACTCTACAGGTGTCACAGGGGTTAAGGGGGAAGATGGGGTTAGGGTTGGCAGGGGTAGGTGAGGTTAACAAGAGGGGGAGATGGGACGGTAATAGTGGGGTGGGTTGAGGTTAACAAGAGGGGGAGGTGAGGTTAGGGGGGGCAGTGGGAGAAGTGAGGTTAGGAAGGGCAAGGGGAGGTGAAGTTATCAGGAGGGTGAGGACAGGAGGGTGAGGAGGCCCCCGGGTTGAGTGGATCTGGCGGAGTGGATTTGGTTGAGGGGATTTGGCTGAGGGATTATGGCATTTTTACCTCTACTCATGTCAATTCCTCTCTCTATTGCAATGCCAACTTTTCTATGAGCCAACAAATGATCTTTTATAACATTTTGCACAGTTTGCTTTATCTCCTGCATCCTTGATTGCGACCGATGTATAGTTCCTGAAATTGGTATATTTGTTCTTAAAAACCTTTCCGCGAAACATGACGAATGCGTCTTGTGATGTCGTAAATAAATTTAGTAATTTCTAATAATTGAGATCTCTTGCCCTACAATATATACTGTAGTAGTCACGATTCATGCGGACATTTCATAAACTGATGCGAGGAATGGCGCGCAAGACCACAAAAAATTAGGCTTTTGTTCATGGTAGACAAACGCTATTCCGAGGATTCAAATGGAACGAAAACATCGACCTAAGAATATTAGCCCACCTTGTTTTTGTTTTTTTTTATTTTCACAAATTGAAATATAACCTCTTGTCGCACACAGGGGAACTTTTCTCAACAATGGCATGGGTAATGCAAGGGTAGACTTATTCCGGCCATCAGCTTCGCCCGTAAATGTCATAAATTCGTTCATTCGAGCCTACAATTTACATGAACAGACATAGAATAGTTATGATAGCTAACAGAGGACCTATCTATTGAAGTTCAGCGGCACCTAGCAACGGCAAAATATATCTCACGAACTTCTCATAAGGGAAAATAATTGAAAAGGGATTTGAAATGAGAGAGAGAGAAAAAAAACTAAAAACAGATGTCATCGGCGGACAAGTGAATTACTGGGGTAAAAATTGTCTCAGAAGAGGGCAGAAAAATATACTTATGTGTGATAGAGAGAGAGAGAGAGAGAGAGAGAGAGAGAGAGAGAGATTCTTACCTTTAAAAACAACGATTTATGTTTGAACTCTTTATCTTTGCATAAAGATATGACTTATTACACAATAAACGACAACAATTCACACGAATCCATTGAACGCTTTCTTAACGCCCGAACAACTTTCGTCTATATGGGTGAAAGTAGTAGAACACAGTGAAAGACATCATAGGTTTAAGCAAAGCGTCTCATACGAACACTATGATTCATTCAAAGTGAAGAGGTTAACTATCGCCAAGGTTGTTTCGCAATTCTCTGCCGACTCGAAAGATTGCGACGCTGCCACATTTACGAGCAACCCAGTCCAGGGGGAAAGAAAGTTTTGTCCGGGACTGTACCTGGTTACTCAAATTAGAAAGTAAACTTTATTACCAGCAGGTAAAAGAGCTAATATATCCGATTCCAGATGTGTGCTCTCAATAGAAGGTCAAATAAGTTGAGTCATGGAGTCTTGGTCATATACGTAAATGGTATCTCTCTGTAAGTGGATGAGGATCCTTATGAAAGCATTTTGTAGTCAGAGTATGAATTACGATTGACTCAAAGTAACTCAAATTTCGGAAGATATACATGGTCTGCAAACGAAATAGTTCCATTGAGGGAGGACGACCTACGTAATTCATACTCTGACTACAAAATGCTTTCATAAGGATCCTCATCCACTTACAGAGAGATACCATTTACGTATATGACCAAGACTCCATGACTCAACTTATTTGACCTTCTATTGAGAGCACACATCTGGAATCGGATATATTAGCTCTTTTACCTGCTGGTAATAAAGTTTACTTTCTAATTTGAATAACCAGGTTCAGTCCCGGACAAAACTTTCTTTCCCCCTTGGACTGGGTTGCTCGTAAATGTGGCAGCGTCGCAATCTTTCGAGTCGGAGCAGAGATTGCGAAACAAACAACCCTGGCCCAATAGTTAACCTCTTCACTTTGAATGAATCATAGTGTTCGTATGAGACGCTTTGCTTAAACCTATGATGTCTTTCACTGTTGTTCTTCTACTTTCACCCATATAGATGAACGTTGTTCGGGCGTTAAGGAAGCGTTCAATGGATTCGTGTGAATTGTTGTCGTTTATTGTGTAATAAGTCATATCTTTATGCAAAGATAAAGAGGTCAAACTTAAATCGTTGTTTTTGAAGGTAAGAATATCTCTCTCTGTCTCTCCCACACACACACACACACACACACACACATGTATATATATATCATATATATATATATATATATATATATATATATATATATATATATATATATATATATATATATATGATATATATATATATATATATATATATATATATATAGGTATATATATATGATATATAATATATATATGTAGTATATATATATATATATATAGATATATATATAATATTCTTACGTGTATCAGTCGGTTGGAGTGAAGGAAAATTTAGGGGTCATGTAGTGTCCTTCTCTCTCACATGACGTCTTTTTATACACACACACACACACACACTCACACATATATATATATATATATATATATATATATATATATATATATAGATAGATAGATAGATAGATATAGATAGATAGGTATATATCTAATTTATGCCTCGTTTGTATAAATTAGAACCTTTTATCTTACTGTCATGAAACGTCAGTATAAATTGGATAATGTTATTGATTAGCTATCATTTAGCATGTGTTTGGTAATATATATTGCATGTTATGCTCTTCCAAATGGACGTATTACCTCATTTGATACTTTGGTATTTTTCATTTGTTTAACTACTGTTCTTGTTTTATATTCATTTTACTGCTGAATAGTTTGCAGTTCAAACTAATAGTTTTTGGTAACTGTATGCTTAAAAATTTTAGGCCTTTCTTGGCTACATACACTAGGTCCATTGAAGGACGAAATTATTGTGCATTTTCTGAAATAAACCGTTTTCATTTTCCTATGTGAAATACAATTGAATATATATATACTATAATATATATATATAATATATACTATATATATATATATATATATATATTAAAAATCACAGTTAATGTGACTTCATTAAATAAGCGAATACCACAGGAAAATGATAGGCAGAAATTCAAGCGCTTTCTTTTTTACTAAGACATTGTCAAGGAACGAATGAAATACAGTCGGAAAGAACGTTATCAGGTAAAAAAAAAGATAAGAATACCAGATGGTTAATTGTCAAAATGGTAAAAATCAAAGAAATAATCCAGGATTATCGGATTTCATACATTCACAAACTTAAACATAGATTTAACCCCAGCTGAAACTACAACGTATCCATATACTCCAAAACATGCTAAAACTGAATATTTCAATTTTGTTGCTTCTATTTATCTACAAGTTTTTTCATTATGAAGGCATCGAGTTTAAATAAACCAAGACTTAAATTTAGAACATTTCTATATTTTGACTTAATGAAAACAAGATTCAATGATATTCCTTTTAACTGTGTCATTACATAGGATTAAAGTTCTTGCTCTACTCCAGTTAATAGGACGATCTAAATCTCTCATATGTACGAATAACGTATTCGATATTTGTTTATTTCTCACAGAATATTGGTGCTGTTTGAGTCGCTGTGAAAGAGATTACTTTAAACTCGATGTTGTAGATAGATATGAACAACATAATTAATATATTCAGGTTTTACATGTCTTGGACTATATGGATACGTTGTAGTTTCTGAGAGGGTTAAATCTATGTTTGAGTTTGTGACTGTGTGATATCCGATAATCGTGGATTATCTCGTCATTTTTACCTTTTTGACAATTAACCATCTGATATTCTTAATATATATATATATAGTATATATATATATATATATATATATATATATATATATATATATATATACATATATATATATATATATATATATATATATATATATATATATATATATAGTGTATGTATGTATGTATATATATATACATGTATATATATATATATATATATATATATTATATATATATATATATATATACTATATTGTTATGGCCTGCTCATTTCCTCATTGAAAATGTAGTCTAACATTCCACTCTTAGTAATGGCCTTGACTTGAGGGACAAGTTATAACAAACAAAAACTCTACTGCAGAAGGCCAATATTACTGAAAAAGGAGGGATTTACATAAACTCTGGAATTTTGTTTTAAATGAACTAGATTTACATTTAGGTTAAGGTAGGTCTAGGAACTAATAAGGTGGTTGGTTTTCAATCCACCGGAAGCATGTGGCTGGGAAATGAACCGGACACAATCACAATTTGTGCAAACAGGTTATTTCAACGCAAGCCTTATTCCAAAGGGTTCCCAATTTTCCCACAATCAGGAACGGTGTTCGTCTGCAAATATATTGCATTCTAGCATCAGTACTAAGATGAGGAACACGTGGGGAACGTTACATACTACTTGCTCTTAGCTAAAAATATTGAAACCCACTCAAGGGGCATGAAATGACTAGGAGTTTACGTCGCTTGAATTAAATAGGTGATGTTTACTAGCATCACAAGGGAATTACTCACAGCATTGAACCAAAACTGGGGGAGTGAGAAGCTGAACAAAGTAGAGGGGAAAGTTGCATTGGAAAAATGGAAATGAAATACAGACAAGAGGCAAAACGATTCCATTACTACACTAACAGTGCCTGGAAATCCTGGGTTTAGTAGTCTTCTTATCTGGTGATATTTCTGTGCACTATGGAGGTATAAGAACACTTGTGGGATCCCCAAGGGGAGGGGGCCAGGGGAGCAGAAGGTGTGAAGTGGAGTCTGCAGGGCTTGAGAAAGTCTGAGGAAGTTCTGAGAGGTTCTGAGAGAGAGCTGCTGCGGCCCCGCTCTTTTAAAATCTCGCCTGGGTAGGCTCCGCCTTCATCCAAGGTCCCCTGTGGAGAGTAAATCCAGAGCAGCCAATGGGAGCAAAGAGCTTCCGGTTCACAGGGGCAACTTGCATGTGGGCAAGGATGAATGAATCTTGTTTTAAAGAGGTCGTACCTTTCTTTGGTTCTGGCTTAAAGTCATGGACACCTCCCCATTCTAGAGGACATTTCAACCCTAGACAAGCCAGAAACAAGGACAAGTGAGAAATATAAATTACTGAGCCTTCCATACTCCCTTGAAAGGACTTATAATATAAACGAGATTAAAGCTCTGCCGATGATAATTTTCATGAAGGTTTACTTGACAGGCAGAGAATTTAAAAATAATTTAATGCTTGTAAGTTACTTATCAAGAATATTAGAGAATAAAGTGTGACGTGACTAAAAGACTAACAGCTTGCTATATTCCAATAAAGAATACTCTGAAAATATAATGTCACACTGAGAATGACTGTTAAAATAAACACCAAATAATGGTTAGATAAAACTTAACCTACAGGGTTAATAGTATTCCTAATTCTATCATGTATGTTACTGCCAGCTTAATTGTTTAGGCAACACATACTATTAGTTTGCCCAGATGGGGCGATAGGATGCATTCAGAGGTGTGTTAATAGCCCTACAATTTCGTTAAGTGACTTTACTTGTAACCTGAAGATGCCTAACAGTATTAATTTCATCATAGGGGACATTAGTGCAAACTAAGAAGGATAAAATTAATGAAGTTATTCTCCATAGAGGAAAAAAGATTATAAAAAATGTAAGTCTCGCCAGGAACAATGGCAATTTCACAAAATATAGAGACTAGGAAGTAATACTAAATCAGAAATTAAATCAAAATAATGTGTAATGAGCCAGGCTTTGAAAATATCTATAAAGTGCCTAGAATAGGGCACTGTGCCAATTGTGGCACTTTTATGATAATAGTTCATGACGATGTACTAATTTATAAGGCCAGAGCATACACCGGGAATAAATGCCTAAAGGTGTTGAAGAAGAGGAAAGGAAACTATGGAAGAGAAGATATAGACAGTACAAAAATAGAAGGTTACAAAAGAATGAGAAGGAAGTAGAAGTAGCAGAACTTGGCATTCTCCTCTGGATGGAGAGGGTTAGAATCCTCTGTAAGAGGGTGGCACTGTGCAAGGAACTAGTGCAGAGAGACTATTGACTCTCGTAAGGTTTCTGAAAACCTCGATGCCCTTTTCCCTTCTTCCTTTGACCTCTCCGATGTCGGTTTGATGATGCCGTGGGGGCCCTTGAAAGATTCAAGCCATTTGAAGATGCTGGAGGGGCATCGGCTCCGGCTGCTGCGACAACCGGGACATTGGCATTTGTCCACATGCCTAATTCTGTGTGACTCGGTTTCCTGAATTCTTCAGCCAAATAGGATTTGGCAGAGTAATTACTCCAGGACCAGTTAGCTGCTGATGGAGGGGGAGTGGATGAGGTAACGGTATTCGGGATGGGCTTACCCATTGGGATGACCGACTCTGGGGTGGTTTACGAGTCCGCACCATTGGTTATGGGTGTCATGGAGGATTCCTATTGGAATTGGTTATTCCTCAACTGCTGGCATGGGTAGCGGGTCCAAGCCAGCAGAGGGAAAGCGACTAAGACTTAGAGCTGTGGGAGCTAGACTCGAGTCTTGCCTTGGCATTGGCACTGAGGCCATTCCTGGCTTACTGAGAGGATTCGAACTCATCTTAACGTCCATGAGGGATGGAGCTTGGCACTGCCTGGCACCTTCATGTGGCACTGGTTATGCAGAGGTAGTTCATGGAATGAGTCGGGAGCTATGTAAGGGCAGGGGACCTAATAGGGTACAAAAGTAGGAGGAGACTTGAAATCTTGTCCTAGCAAGACGTCATAACCTCCTGGTATATGGGTTGCTACTACCATGGTACATATCTTAGAGCAGTAAGGTCATGTGACTCTCAACCGGCCAGTAAGCAAGAACATTTTGACATGGTTGAGGCTCTCTATTGTGATGAATTGGTGCCTATCAACCTGGGCTCCATAAGGAACTTTATCCTCTTGAATGATGGATACCTGAGCACCAGTATCATCGAAAGCTCAGACCTGGTGGGCAGGATGGCGACTTCTGGGAGGTGTAACAAATATGGGGCCCTGAGCAGGAGGTCCTAGAGCTGAAGGATTCATCACTGCCATAGCAATGGCAGAAACAGGAGCTTTCTTGGGGCATCCCGCCCAGGCAGCAGTGTGCCCATGCACTTTGTATGAGTCACAGAAACTCTTGCTGAAATCAGGCCTGGACCTATTGTTTCTGTTTCAATGGCTGTCATTCTTGTTATTAGTTTGATGGGGTAGTCCACTCTGAGGAGTAATAGCAGCTTGATGAGGAGAATCCATCTTCTAGAGATACTGCTCGGTGGTGTGACCTGGTTTATTGTAACACCCCCACACAGGTTTTTTTGGAGGAATATTGGGGCGCTGGGTAGGCTGAGAGGTGGCAGCAGGAGTGAGAGGGAGAGCAGGGCGTATTCTTTTCTTTTAAGAAGTCTGCAGCAAATGGTGGGTGTCTGCCCATTTACAGCACTCCAAAATAGTTTTAGGGGACTTGTCCACCAAGTGGGTGGCAAGATCAAGGTGAGTGTAAGACAGGAGTCCTCTAATTGGAAAAGTTCTAAGACCTCCTCAACAGATGTTGTGTTGGAGGCCTTCGTCCACCTATGGATAGCCGGTGTGTTCTTGGCTACCCACTCAGTCCATGTTTGTTTAACCTCCTTGGGCATAGTCCTCCATTTCTGCCTCCACCGGTCTGGGGTTAACTCGTAAGCCCCAAGGATTGCCCCTCAGACAAGGGCGAGATCTTGTCGCTCATTTTGGGGAAGGGCCTCGAATGCAGTCCGCCCTTTGCCAGCAAGATACTTGCCAAGTTCTCAAACACCTGCTCGACATGATAGAGCAAGGCATCGGGTTCATTATCATTCCAAGTCCTAAGGAGGGTGCCCATGCTGTGGAGGTGAGCGTGAAGGGGGTGGTGCAGAGGGTGTGGCACTCGACTTCTCTTTTTTTCTCCTTTTCGGCTGCTTGGAATGCACTTTCAGCTGCTTCTCTTTTTTCTTGTGCTTCCCTCTCAGCTGCTTGCAATGCTCTTTCAGCTGCTTCTTTTCTCTCTTGTGCTTCTCTCTTTCAGCTGCTCTCTCTTGGGCTGCTTCCTTCAGCTTATCATTCACATAATCTATCAGTTTTGTGCCCTCCAGTCTCATGTCTCTTCTGGCTTCTGTGAAGGCCTTAGCCTCCTCCAGTGGTAAATCACTAGTAGTCTAGCCTGAGAATAATAGGATGGAAGGCAGTTGCAAAACTGCAAATGTTGCTAGGGGTATGCAGAATACTCAACGCCGATATTTAGGTAGATGACCGTAAAATCCCTTTAAATACAGTTCCTACTGGCACGTAGCACAGTGGAAAACTCATGCTGTAAAATCTCTGTAATTTACAGTTTGGTGGAAGACTCAGCGCCGATAATGGATTTAGTAATAAATGTCGTAAATGCGGAAACCTCAACGCAAGTACTGGTTTGTAAATAAAAAAAGGAATCTTGCCATGAATTCATAGAAAACTCAACGTGAAAAGCCGTGGTGTAGCAAATGAACTTTGTAAACACAGAAAACTCAACGTGAGTACTAGTCTAAATTAAAAAAAAGGAATCTTGCCACGAATTCACAGAAAACTCAACGTGAAAAGCAGTTGTTTTATCAAATTAATTTTGATAAATTAAACTTTGTAAACACAGAAACCTCAAAGCAAGTACTGGTTTATAAATAAAAAAAAAAAGGAATCTTGCCACGAATTCACGGAATACTCAACGTGAAAAGTCATGGTGTAGCAAATGAACTTCATAAATGCATAAACCTCAACACGAATACCGCTTTGTAATGGGATCTGTAAAGGCCAGTTCAACTGGGTTGTAAATAACAACAAATTAAGGATTTGTTACCATGCATTCATGGAAAACTCAACGCGAAAGACATGGTCCATGCAATTGATAAAATAAAAATGTATATATGGGATTTTTTTATCGTCTCGGGGACGAAGACGAAAAGGGAATAAAAAATGTTTTTTCTTTCTTTTTACCAACGTAAATCCTTGGCCTGTTTTACCCTTTCAACTTAGCTATGCTCAGAATTCGTATTTTTACGCTAGCATCGTATACACCAAAGGGAAGAGGAAGAACCAGAATAAAAATTCTCACCACTGCGTAATTTACCTACTCCACACAACTCCCTACATACCCTTTTTAGCCTAGCTATCTCTCGCGAACCTAAGACCTTCCAATTCAGCCAATTTAAATCCCCGGAGATTTAGACCTCCACACGGGCCGGCTAGACAGAAGGGGGGAATCACACCTAGCTTTTCAAGGCTGCGTTAAGGGAATTTAGAGAAAGGGAAAACCATGTGCCCTTTGTGTAAAGCAATGTGTATTTGCCCTTATTATTTCCCTCGGCACAGAAATTTAAAGAAAAAAAAATAAAGCTTACCGTTGTAACGTTAAATGAATTTACGCTAACACTTTTTTTTTTTTTATTACTTATCTACTCTTCTGTTCCTCTCTTCTAAAACGGGGCAATGGAAAGGGCTCCATTAGACACGTGGCCAAGGATTTAAATTCTATCCTGTTTAGACCTGCAAGCGACCAGTGAGAGAGAGAGAGAGAGAGAGAGAGAGAGAGAGAGAGAGAGAGAGAGAGAGAGAGAGCTCAGACACGAGCAGCGCACTGATTCATATTAAAAGATTCTAACAACGATCTCTTCACAACACGAGATTCGACGATTTACACTTGGAATTCACGAAATATGGCACTTATTTTAATTTTGAATTCACTCCTTAAATACCCATATGCTTTATGCAATAGCATGTAAAAAAGAAGCAAAGGGTTAAATTTCTCTCTCTCTAGCATGGACGTGGTTCTAACCTCTTCCTATCGCTATAATGACAGTCAGATCTTATACACCCCTAACTAGAATAAACTCCTCTGTATTCGTTTTGAACAGTCGTGTGGAACCGTATATACATGTGACATACCACTTTTTTGCTGAAATTTAACAATTAATTATAATACATTTTTGAAACACTGTCAGCTTCCTATTCCTAAACATACCTATCAATTTAGATTAACACTATCTTGATAATTATTACTATGATAAACACCTAGTATTTTACAGGAATCATGAAGGTAATGACAGCCATTTATTGGCCATGCTGATTTACTTCTCTATTTCCCAATGCCTAAAACTGAAGTTTTGTTTCTTTTCAGATTTGCACCACTTGCCTTAGCATAAGCTGTGATTATATTAGAACATTCTGATATTCCTTTGTCACTAGTAATTATGATAACAGAATCATCAGCATATCCTAGGACAGAAACCTTTAAATTATTTGGCAAATTCAATGATATGTCTACAAGTTCCTTTTCATCTCCAGCAAAAAGGTTCCTGGTAGATATTAAATAAAATCATGGATAATGGACATTCTTGCCTTGTCGATTCTTTTTATGGGAAATGGATCAGAAATATTGCCATTTATACATAGTACACTTTCAGCATCTGTATATAGCATTTGTATAAGTTGAATGAAACTAAGGTCAAAACCAAAGTTGCTTAATATATCATATAAAAGATCATGATCCACACGATCAAAAACTTTAGACCAGTCTAGATTTATTAAATCAGCTTGTTTATCATAATTATTTGCATCAAACATTCATAATGGAATTCAAGTTGATAACTGACCTGTCATCTACTCAACAAAACTCCTCACGAGAAATAACGAGATGTAACACATTCTTCAATCTATTAGTTATTATTTTCGCTATTATCTTAATATCCACGTTTAACATTGTTATTGGCCTCCAGTTTGTAATAAAAGCTAAGACTCCTTCCTTCGCTGTAAGCATTATTATTCCTTTATTCATTTTATAGATAGTCTTATATATAAAAATAAACTTTACTGTGCTTACAAAATCGATTTTTATTTACTTCCATAACTTTTTGTAAAACTCAACAGTGAGACAGACCATCTATTTCCGGACTTTACCTTTCTTCATCCCCCTCAGTGCTTTCAGTACTTGAGACTGTCACTTCTAAGATTAAAATATAATTCTCATTCCTATCAATAACTTTATTTACTAAATTTAAAAACAAGTATTAATAAGACTTATCACATTTCTGTTTTTTAAAAAGCTTTTCAAAATATTCCCTTATATTTAAAGTAAGAGCCTCAGGGTTTACTATTTCGCTACCATCATCCCTCTTTATCTTATTTACATACGATTTAGAGTTTTTCTCCTTCCATAACTGGTATGCTGAAACTTGTTCACCCTTTAATTTATCATCCACCTTTGCTCTAATTTTCACTCCTTCACAGATCTCATCTTGAATACTATTTATTCTTAATTTCAAAGAGTTCACTGACGAAAACTTGTCTTTACTTTATACAGCTTTTCCTATTTCTTCTTTCAACTGGTAGTTCAGTAAATTCAATTGGCCATATTTTTCTTGGTTAATTTGCTTTAGACATGTGATAAAGAAAGATTTCAGCCGGGCTTTCGCATATTCCCACAAACACAAAATATTTCCAACTCTTATCTTTGCTCCTCTTAATATTATTCCAAGTCATAAGAAAACTGTCTCTTACAATATCTTTATCTAGAATTACTGTTAAGTTTCCACTACCCTGTCCCTGGCGAAGCTACATTTTCTAATTTCATGGCTAATACTATAATGCAATGATCAGTCCAGCTAACAGGAATATTTTGAATATTTGTCACATGGTCATGCAAATCTTTTAAATAAAACCTATCCAACCTTGAGCCATAATTCTCCCTAACATAAGGGTGATGACTTGAAACCCAAGCATCTATAGGTTTCAAGTTGCTTTTCAAACTTACTAATGACTTTGATAGTAGTTCACTATCTGAATTTGAATAATCTCTCACACAGGTAATAGAATTCCAGTCACCACCCATTATGATATTGCTTATATTATTCCTTAAGAAATATGAATTATCTGTATTAAATAATTTCTTCATTTCTTTTTTCTTACTAATCCCAGCAGGAGCATACACATTTAATCATTGAATATTAACGTTTGAATAACGAAAATAGGCCCTCATAACATAACCATCCATATAACTTTCAAAATTCTAAATTTCCACATTAGATGCTTTGTTTAAAAAGATAGCTATTCAACCCTTAAGCATTTGTGTATAATTAATCAAAACTTTGCAGTATTTTTCAACATATTCCAGTTTCCCTTCTTTTATATTTTTTTCTTGAACGAAAATTATATCTAGTTTATAAAGAAACATAATGTTTATTATTTTAAAATCCTTATTAAAAGTATTAAGTCTACATTTAATGTGGATGAAATGAATTTTGCATATTATGTAAACAAATCATATACAATACTAGGTTAAAGCATAATACAATACTAGGTTAAATTGCTTTAAGCTTCTTTGTAAACTTTCCTGTTTTATCATGTGATAATAAATTCTGGTTCATCCTTTTGATGTTTTGACACTGGTCTTTCTTCAGCGTTATCTTAAGTTTATTGCTAGTCTGTTTTTGTATGCCATGTTTCCATTTCTGTATCAGCACTGTAAAGTTCTGTTTGGGGCTTTGGTATCTCATAATCAGTTTCCTCACAATCCATTTTTCCTCTTTTTTTCCTTTTACTATACTTGCTGCTTCGTTTTCTGTTAGTAACTCGTTTTCTTTAACCTCCTTATGAATCCAACCTTTTGTTTTTAGACGTATACAGTTCACTGACACCTATTGGTTGGGAAACCCTAATTCCTGGCCTTCCTTCATCGCCATCATCCTGCTCGTATTAAAGACTGTCTCCAAAAAGATCCCTTTCGTCCTCATAATTTGGCCAACCATCGATTACCCCTTTCTCCAGTTTGCCATAAACATTTTCTTCCCTTATGCAGTCCAAAGGTTCTACTGAGACACGATCTTCCTTCGTTTCTTTCCCTAGATCACTTCCAGCATTCCTTTTTGTCGTGCCTTCCCCAAGTTTTATCGAGTCGTCTTCATCCTTTTCTTTCTCACAATCACTTTGTGAATTATCCTTAACAATTTCTTCTGTTGTGCACCCTAAGACCTGGTCTTCCATTGAATTAGGTTTCTCATCCCTGTCCATTCTTTCGGTTACTATATCTGTAGTTTGATAACTTTGGTTATCTCCTCTTTCCTCAACTGTTGCATTTTCTACATTGTCTTTATGCAACTCATTTGCTTTTAAGTTGGTTTCATCCTTTCCTTCCAGAGGCAGGTGAGGGAATTCTCCTTCTTTAAACTTAGACCTTACATCTTCGTATTTGCAGTCTTTAGCTATGTACCTAGTTCCCCACACCTAAAGCACGTACGTTGCTGCACATTATACAAGATAATTAAGGTAAATCCGAAAACAGTAATAGACAAGGAACATCCTCTTTTAGTCTCATGCTGGATGTCCTGACTACCGTCAATAGTACTTTGAATGGTCCGTTAGCATATTTGTTTTGTCTGATTCCTTCCATTTTGCCATATTTCGATAAAATCTCGATCAGCTTTTCATCTCAGGGTTCGAAAGGAGCATTCCTTATTGAAACATACGTAATGGATGTACTAAGATTCACAATCTTTACATTTCCCAACTGGTCTGAACATACCTCTTTGCCTTCGTAGTTTTCCATGAGATCATTAAACACATTTGGTACTACTTTAACAATTACTCTGTTCTTATTTATAAAATGAACTCCTATAATCGAGTTATGAACCAATTTCATGTTTGGAAATAACATTCTACTAACAACATCCATAGAAGGTATGCAGAAAACTGCATCCCAAAGGAGTCCTTTCTCCTAAACGGTGTTGAAAGACTCAAAACATGGCAG
>NC_061109.1:36494636-36519636 GCF_015104395.2 Macrobrachium nipponense
GTGTTTAAAATTTTATAAGTATTTTCTTTTTCATCAGTATATTTAACTGTGGTTAGGTAGAAACATAGAGTGGTAATGGGGCTGTTTTCCTTCAATTTAGTTGAAGTGAGTTACAACCAGGGAAGTACTTAGACTTTTGAAATCAGGGAAATACTTAGACTTTTAAAGTTGTTGATGGAGTGATGCTCTTTATTTAATTACATATACGATTACCTCACACCTGTTTTAATTAATTTATCCTGATTTTCTGCAATACTGGTAAGTTGTTTAAGAGTATTCAGTCGTATTTTACCTGTGATGAAGGTTCAGGTGCCTGGCTGTTATGAGGTACTCTTTTAAATATTGGTAAGTGTAGTAACCAGATACTTGGCACTTTGCAGCAAGTATTAATGGTTCCCAGAGATCTGGGAAAACAGATTACATTATCACTCTAGTCAATACTGGTGGTATTAGGAATATATTTTGTTAGGAGAGTGACCATACAGTATTTGTTTGGCATTTATTGTGTTGAATTGTTAGTGGATAACTTAGAGAAAATGGCTCAGTTCAAGGTTCAGGAATTTTTAGCATTCAAGTGTTATCTGAAACCACTCTGACTAGGGCACAGTGGAGCGCTTTAGCAGTGGCATGTGGTGGTCATGTGTCTACTAGTATGGTAAAGGCACAAATAAGATGTATTGCTATGGAATCATTGATAGACTCTGGTAGAATAACAGATGAAGATGAGTTAGAATTGGCTCAAGAGTTGTTGAATGTAGCACATCCTGATCTTATAAATAAGTAAGAAGAAAAGAAAGAGAAAAGTGATGCAGAGTTAGAGCTTAGAGGCACTGAAGTAGAAGAGAATTTGATTAAGCTGAAAATGCAGGCTGAAAGAGAAAGGGAAGACAGAGAGAAAAGAGAAAGAAGAGAAAAAGAAGAAGAAAAAGCAGCAGAAGAGGAAAGAGAAATTGCAAGACATAAAAGGGTGATGGAATTGATAACACTAACCAAGGTAATCAAGACCCTGTATTTGATGTAGTAAGAGTACAGAAGTTAATCCCTACGTTTACTGAAGATGCTCCAGATGAGTTTTTTTTATCACTTTGAGAAAGTGGCTTCAGGTATGGGATGGCCAGGAGATAAAGTGTCAGTTTTGCTACAAAGTGTCTTTGGTAATGAAAGAAGTTCTTATCTAGCCTTAACAGCTGATCAGTATAAAGACTACAAGGTACTTAAACACAATGTGCTACAAGTTTACCAGAGTACTACAATGAAAGATTCAGAAATTTAAGAAAAGATGAGAAGGTAACCTTCTTAGATTATGCCTACCAAGTAAGGTGTTTTAAACGTTGGTTAGAAGCTGCTAAAGTTAAAACCTTTGAAGAATTAGAAGAATTACTTGTTCTTGAACAATATTTTAGGGGAATTCCTGAACATATAAGAGCCTATTTGAGAGAGAGAGAGAGGTTGAGATACTTGACAAAGCTGCTACACTGAGTGAAGATTACAATATAATTAATAGTAAACGCAATTACAATGTCTAGTACCAAAATCAACAACACCCAAGTTTTAAGTCTCATCCAAATATCAGGAACAAATTTAATGGGAAACCTACAAGTGATACTACCAAGAATACACAAGGTAATACACCTCAGCAAACTAATGTGAAATCCTCATCCAATTTTTCAAGACAGTTACAGAAACCTAATGTTGTCTGCTTCAAGTGTGGAAGAGCAGGTCACTTCAGTCAAGAGTGTCACTGGAATCAACAGCTGTCAAAGCCAGTTGGTCAAGTAGTGAAAGGTGACCAGGTGAAACAAACTACGAAGAGCAGTGTGGGAAAGAATCGAACTCCAGAGAAGACTAAAACTAAACAAGCTGAATGTTTAGCAACCAGTGGGAATGTAATCTCAAGCAGTGAGTGGCTTAGCAGTGTGAAGGCTTTTAAGCCATATATCTATGAGGGTATGCTGTCAACTCAAGGAGGAAGTGTGCAGGTACCAGTCAAGGTATTACGTGATACAGGGAGTAACCATAGTGTAGTAGTAGGTGGAGCTCAATCTCAGTTGGAGAAGAGTCTCACAGGAGATTCAGTTATTTTGAAGGGTATAGGAGGAGAGGAAGTAACTCCTATATGCAGCTTACACCTGTCATGTGAATTGGTGACAGGGAATGTTGATTTCGCTGTAAAGGACTCACTGGCTGTGAAAAGTGTACATGTTCTGTTGGGGAATGAAGTAGGTGGTGGGCCATATATTCCTTGTCCTGTAGTGACAGACAAACCGTTGAGGATTAGTCCTATGGTTGAGTTGGAGAAGAATAACCCCCACCTGTTTCCTAGTTGTGTAACTACCAGAAGTATGAAGAGGACTACGACTGCAAGTGAGGAAACTGAGGATTTACTCACCCAAGAAGGATCAAGTGAAGGATCTTTGTGATTAGCAGAATTGTTCCAGGGAAGTGATGTTTCCCCTAGTTCTGACCAAGAAGAGATTTCCCAAGAAGATTAAGAAGAAGACGACGACAAAGAAGAAGAACCTGTTGTTACTGAGGAGACTCCGAGTAGTCAAAGTGTCTCTGAAGACAGTAGTGAAACTACAGTAGCTGAGTTAGCAGATATAGAGAATTCAATCCTTGAAGTTGGTCAAGTGACAAGAGAGAAGCTAATGGACTTGCAGAAGAAGGATGCATCATTAGCTGATTTGTTCTTCAGGGTTGTTGATCATGAAGTGATGCAACAAACCCCTACCTGTTCTTATCTGAAGGAAGGTTTGCTGATGAGGAAGTATAGACCTACAGATATTCCAGGAGATGCTGTATGGGGCGAATATAATGAAATTTTGATTCCATATCCATTGAGGAAGCAAGTGGTAGCAGTAGCTCATGAGTCTGGACATATGGGAATCAGGAAGACTGTGGAGAAGATCATAAAATATTTTTTTCTGGCCTGGAATTCACAAAGATGTTAGCAGGTTCTGTCGTGAGTGTCATGCCTGCTAGATAGCTGAAAACAATATCCGAACCAATGAAACCAGCCCCCCCCAGAAAGCCCCCCAACAACCTATAGAAGTTAGAGGAGAACCCTTTAATAAAGTGATTGTTGATATGGTTGGACCACTGCCGAAGACAAAGAAGGGAAATGAGTATTTGTTAACATTAATGTGTCCTGTGACAAGATATCCAGAGGCGATCCCTGTTAGATACATATCTGCCAAGATTGTTGCTGAAAAACTTGTGGAGTTTTTCTCAAAATTTGGTATACCAGAAATAGTACAAAGTGATAGAGGAACAAACTTTACTTCCAAGTTATTCAGGATGTGATGAATTTGTTAGGAGTGAAACAACAGCTATCCACTGCTTATCATCCAGAAACTCAAGGTGCCTTAGAAAGGTTCCACCAGACATTGAAAAGTATGCTGACAAAGTATTGTTCTGAGTCAGGAAGAGAATGGTATGTTTGTTTACCATTAATGTTGTTTGAAGTGAGAAATGCTTATCAGGATAGTATGGGTTGTTCACCTATTGAGATGATTTTTGGTAGAGAAGTGAGAGGACCGTTGAAGATTCTCACAGAAAATTAGGAAGAAAATAAAGAGGAAATCCAAGGAGAATATGTAAAGAACTTGAGGAAAAGGTTTAAAAGAGATTAGAAAATTCTCTCAAGAAAATTTGAAAGTGAGTCAGGAGAAAATGAAAAGGAGATATATGTTAAGACCAAGTGTTAGTGTCCTTACCTGTCAAGAGATTTCCCCTCACTAATAAATTTCAAGGTCCTTACAAGATAATTGAAAAGTTGAGTGATAGAACTTACGTGATTGAAACACCAGAAAGAAGACAACGATAAAGAAAGATACATATGAACCTCTTGAAACCTTATTTCTCAGAAACTGAAACTGTGTCAATACCACAAACAACTTCATCTACAGAAGATGGTGATGGCTGCATATTGGGAGCTGAAAGCAAGATGAATAATTCTTCAATTTTGGAAAATTTGGAGGATAAGTTGAAACATCTATAAGTGTTGAACGAGGTGAAGACTTAAGTGAAGTAATTAGAAACTTCCCAGAAAATTTCCAGATGTACCTAAGCGTACTGATCTGACCAAGCATGAGATCAAGATTCAAGAAGATGGAAAACCATTCAAGCAAAGAGCCTATCGCTTATCACCTTATCATCGAGATGTTTTTGAGGAAAGAAGGTGAGTATTTGTTGCAACATGAATTAGCAGAAACTAGTTCAAGTCACTTCAGTTCTCCATGTGTGTTAGTGAAGAAACCATATGGTTCATTTAGGATGTGTACTGATTATAGAAAACTGAATTCCATCAGTGTTGTTGACAATTATCTCTTGCCTCTTATAGATCAGTTACTTGATAATATTGGGCAATCCAAGTTTGTTTCCAAGATAGACTTGTTGAAAGGATAATATCAAATTCCCTTAAATGAGATGCTAAGTTGCTGTCAGCTTTTATTACTCCTTTTGGACTGTATCAGTATACTGTTCTGCTGTTTGGTCTGATGAATGCACCTGCAACATTCCAACGAGTGATGGATAAACTACTAGGATCTATAGAAGGAGTAGGTGTATCCCTGGATGAAATAGTGATTTACTCTACAATATGGGAAGAACATCTGAAAATTCTCAGGAAAGTTTTCAAGAAACTACAAGAACCAAGACTAAGAGTCAACCTCTTGTGTAAAGTTAGAAACCATTTCTGGAAAGAACAATGTAGTTGAAGATTATTTATCCTGTTGCGAATCGTGGGTTTCAACACCGTGATAACCAATTTTCTGGGGGACGTATATTATATACTGTTACTTTCGTAATGCATATTTCCTCTCTATAACCATGAAGTGTTTGAAAAGTGTTTGCAATATTTTCAGATTCCTTATTTAGCTTAGAGTTATAGTATGCTCTGAAAATATGTTCTAAAAATGTATGTTCAGATTTTGCATAACATAATTTAAAAGTTAAGATAACATAGAATGTGAGAAGAAAAAGAATTAGCATTGTAGGAAGATATCTGTCATCAAGTGGGGCCACATGGTTCCAATTGTTTTTTTTGTAAACATGCTATGTTCGTATCTTGTTTCACACTTGTCTCTGCCGAGTAATCACGTAGGAGGATTGCACCATCTTTTGTAAGTATAAAACGTTTCACATACGCCGATGCCTTTCATTTCATATAAGTAGTTAGAGATGTTTTTGTATTGAAAACTATCTAATATTACTAGTAAATTAACTCTTATATCTCTCGATTTTGTCAAAAGAGAATTTGTATGTATACGTTTAGTACGTATATATACCGGGAGCAGATGTTTTGAACGTGACGTTATATATACGATTGATTTTTCCAGCCTTTCTTTCGAGGTAAATCCTCTATAATATATTCTCTCTAGGTCCGAGGAAGTGTTGTCGACCTTATCCAAACAAAAACACTTCCTCCCGAGCCCCTTTTATCATAATATTCCAGATTTTCTAATGCGGGAATTCACCAATCACTTGGCGGAGTCGCTATGTAGCAAGACAACACGATGCTGGCTGGTCGTTCATTTACACGGAATTTTGGTCTTTCGACGCAGAGGGTAGAGGGGCTATAATCCTTTCTAAGCCAACTTACCATCAGTCATGAGTTGTTTTTTTCTGTTTTTCTTTTCCAGCTCTAGCGCTAATGAAAAACAATAAGTACGTAATTGTAATTTATTGACATTTTTCCTACTGAAATCTAAAAAAAATGTACTGGTACGTTACAGAACAACAGGTTAGATGTAGAACGCCCAAACTTTCATTTATGAAACAATGCACAAGTACCATATTCTAAATGAAAGTTATGTACAAAATTTTTACACAACAAACATCGCTGAAAATTCATCCGACAGTGATAATGGTGAAAACGAAAACAGAGGGTAAACAAGGTAAAGACAATAAAGTTTGAATATGTGTAACGTAGTCTAAGTCGTGTAAAGAGAGAGAGAGAGAGAGAGAGAGAGAGAGAACTGTTTTCTTTGTATTCTACTTTACGCTCCTTTGAACACACTGATGCCATATTCAAAGATTCGAAACAAACAATTTTGACATTGATAAAATATAACGTTAGAGAACTCTAACAACACTACAAGAAAAACAATATATATATATATATATATATATATATATATATATATATATATATATATATATATATATATATATATATATATTATGAGTGTGTATGAGTGTCATGTATATAATTTGACTTATAGTGCACACAGAAACACTGTACACAATATGGGTGTCATTAGCTACGTTTCCAAATTTCTTCCCAACTTACAATCTGACTACAGATAATCTACATTCCACAATTCGGGATTCTTTGATCCGGTCATAAAATCCTATTTATCCCTCCCCTGGGCTGTCCAGAAGAAAGAGACCGTTCCGGGACAAGGCCGAGTTAAGCTGGCCTCACACTAGGCATTTTTTTCTCGAGCAGCGAGCCGTTGCTGCCGAGAATGGAAAACCGGGAGCTTTTAGCTCGAGATTCTAGCTTCCCAGCAGGACGGGAAGCAGCCAGCACGAGCCTCCGCGAGCCACAGCATAGTGTAAACAAACAAGATGGCTGCTGCTGATAAGACGTACTCTCCTGAGCCACTCTTGAACCCACAAACTTTTTTTGTTTTTGTTACTCTTCCATTCACGTAAGTTTCCGAGAAATAAACCACTGCAGAGCGCCATTTTGCAACAGTCCGACAATTTCTTGGCACCATGATGATATCAGCTGATCAGTTTTGTTTACTTTTTCCTACGGCTCCTCGAAACCACGAGTTCCTAGTGTGACGATACAACACTTTTGCTCGCGAGCATCGGCTGGATGCTGGCCAAAACCACCAGCAAGAAATGACTAGTGTGATACCAGCTTTAATCTGCCATCACTTGAGGAACCAATAACAGTTTTTTTTTTTTTTTTTTTATCGTACTGTTTCATTTATATTCATCGGTGAGTCTGGGTAAGACATTGGGAGTTAGTATGATTTATTTAGGTGATTAGAAACTAGATTATCTGCACCCTACCTTTTTATCAAAGCAGTATACTAAAGGATTTCAATTCTTCAGATTTCAGTTAATTTTACGTCTTCACGGTTAGATACGCAGAACCTAGCATGCAAAGGTATGGCGGCGTGTTTCTGCCACATCTCCACGACATCCGAACTTTGGGCAGGGTTTTATGAATTAAGCGTACTACATGTCCCTGGTGATTTTGGTTTGACTATGATACGGATAACTGGCGAATACAGAAATTTGTACGGTAGCAACGTAGCTGATATTGAATGAAATGATCGGTTGTTGTTGTTTACAGCTCCAGTTACCTACCACCGTGACGAATTTTGATGCACTGGGTACTAAGGTCTGAAATTATAACGAGCCCTTTTGAAAGATTCCAGTTTCTTCTTTCATTGATGATGGTCAGTTCGGAATTCCTTTGTTGACGGTCAAAAGTCACGGGGAAAGTAAAAGTCGTTTGCCTGAACAAAGGGAGATCACTATATTCGCCATTACCCATGAAACAAGGAATTGGAATCTGTCAAAAGGGCTAGGGATAATCCAAGGCACCATTCTCTAACTAATGTTCGAATGGTTCCACCCACCAAACTCGATGCAGGTGGAAGGAAAGGAGAAATGAAAACAACAACTGATCATTACCTTGGACATGCTTCTCTCTCTCTCTCTCTCTGTCTTGTATATGTATATATATATATAATATATATATCTTAAACATATATTATATATATATATATATATATATATATATATATATATATTACATATAAGCTCACTTAGAAATTCCATATAGCTTTTTTTTCTATGTACAAAACGGACATGCATCGTGGATGATGTAGAATACATAACAAACCTAGCTTTAGTTTTAGACCAAGCCTAAAGACTGGATTATACGGACTAGAAAATGCGAGATCTTTTGGAATCAACTTTATTACATACCATTATTGTAGCTTGTCAAAGAAAATTTTGATGATTAGTAAGAACAATAATTCGAATGGCCAATTGTTGCATCCTATTATTTATAAATTCTAAAGCTTCAAAAGAAGAAAGGGTTTTAAATAAACCTCCTTTCACGAAACAATGCATATGTCTCTTCTAAGAGAATGTTATTTTCCGATGGCGCCACGCTGATAATCCCATAACCAAGGGATAAATTATTATTATTTTTTTTTTTTTTTTTTTTGCTCTATCACAGTCCTCCAATTCGACTGGGTGGTATTTATAGTGTGGGGTTCCGGGTTGGCATTACCCTGCCTCCTTAGGAAGTCCCATCCTTTTATTTTACTTACTAATGTGCGCCGTTTCTAGGATCACACTCTTCTGCATGAGTCCTGGAGCTACTTCAGCCTCTAGTTTTTCTAGATTCCTTTTCAGGGATCTTGGGATTGTGCCTAGTGCTCCTATGATTATGGTTACGATTTCCACTGGCATATCTCATATCCTTCTTATTTCTATTTTCAGTTCTTGATACTTATCCATTTTTTCTCTCTCTTTCTCTTCAACTCTGGTGTCCCATGGTATTGCGACATCAATGAGTGAATCAACGACATGTCTGGTCTATTTGCACGTATCACCCTATCCGTTCTGATACCATAGTCCCAGAGGATCTTTGCCTGATTGTTTTCTATCACTCCTTCAGTTGGTGCTCGTACCACTTATTACTGCAAGGTAGCTGATGTTTCTTGCACAGGCTCCAGTGGAGGGCTTTTGCCACTGAATCATGCCTCTTTTTGTACTGGTTCTGTGCAAGTGCCGGGCATTCACTTGCTATGTGGCTTATGGTTTCATTTTTCGTATTGCACTTCCTACATATGGGAGAGATGTTATTTCCGTCTATCGTTCTTTGAACATATCTGGTTCTTAGGGCCTGACCTTGTGCCGCTGTTATCATTCCTTCAGTTTCCTTCTTTAGCTCTCCCCTCTGTAGCCATTGCTATGTGTCATCGCTGGCTAGTTCTATAGTCTGTCTCATGTATTGTACATGCATTGGCTTGTTGTGCCAGTCCTCTGTTCTGTCTGTCATTCTCCTGTCTCTGTATATTTCTGGGTCTTCGTCTACTTTTATTAGTCCTTCTTCCCATGCACTCTTTAGCCACTCGTCTTCACTGGTTTTCAGATATTGCCCCAGTGCTCTGTTCTCGATGTTTACGCAGTCCTCTATACTTAGTAGTCCTCTCCCTCCTTCCTTTCGTGTTATGTATAGTCTGTCCGTATTTGCTCTTGGGTGTAGTGCTTTGTGTATTGTCATATGTTTCCTGGTTTTCTGATCTATGCTGCGGAGTTCTGCCTTCGTCCATTCCACTATTCCTGCGCTGTATCTGATTACTGGCACTGCCCATGTGTTTATGCTTTTTATCATATTTCCGGCGTTGCGTTTTGACTTGAGTATCGCCTTGAGTCTCTGCATATATTCTTTCCTGATCGTGTCCTTCATCTCTTGGTATTTTATATCCCCTCCTTCCATTATTCCCAGGTATTGTTTTGTATCCTGTCTCATCTATGTGTTTGATGTTGCTCCCATCTGGTAGCTTTATTCCTTCAGTTCTCGTTACTTGCCTTTTTGTATGTTGACTAAGGCGCATTTTTTACGATTTCAAAACTCCATCCTGGATGTCCACCAAAGATACAATCCTTACAGTCTTGGATTGGGAATTACTATTTCATTTCCTTTGATGCTCTTACCATACAGCTTGATGTCGTCCATGAACATCAGATGGTTGATTCGGTTGCCTTTCTTTTCTTGAGTTGGTACCTGGCATCCATCTTCTGTAGTACTTTTGTCATGGGAATCATGGCTACTACGAAGAGTAGTGGGGACAGTGAGTCGCCCTGGAAGATCCCTCTCCTGATATTAACCTCTGCTAGTCTTATTCCAGAGCTTATAAGTATTGTATTCCAGTTGCGCATTGTATTTTTGAGGAAGCTGATGGTGTTTTCCTCTGCCCCATATATTTTCAGGCATTCTATTAGCCACGCGTGTGGTATCATGTCGAAGGCTTTCTTATAGTCTATCCATGCCATGCTTAGGTTGGTTTTCCTTCTCCTACTGTTCATTACCATTTTGTCTATCAGGAGCTGGTCTTTATGGCCCCCTACACTTCCTTCTGCAGCCTTTCTGTTGGTGGGGGATGGTGTTTGTCTCCTCTAGGTAATTGTATAGCCTTTCACTGATGATACCTATTGAAAACTTCCATATTATTGGTAGGCAGGTGATAGGCCTGTAGTTACTGGCTATATTTCCCTTACTCTTGTCTTTTTGTACTAAGGACTTTCTTCCTGTGGTCATCCATTTGGGTGCATGGTGATTTGAGATACAATGCTGGAGTTGTTCTGCTATTCGTGGGTGTAGGGCCTTGAAGTTTTTGAGCAAGTATCCATGGACTTCATCGGACCTGGGGCTTTCCAGTTATTATTATTATTATTATTATTATTTATTAATTATTATTATTTTATTATTATTATTATTATTATTATCATTATTATTATTATTATTATTATTTGGCTGGAAAGAGCAGACATATAAATACGTGACAGTGGTTAAAGGGAACGGCCGTATCTATGTTATTACACTTATGTGAGTTCAAATATATGGAATTAGATACAGAAACTGAAAATAAGCAATTGTAGCCACCCTGCACTCAAAAGAGTTATTGGGTTAAGTCTTGAAATGGAAATTTCACCATATTCCTATAGTATTGCATCATCTTTTCGTAAGATCGTTCTGGAACCTTCTGTGTAAGTATACGTCATCTTTGGGAAGTGACGTCATTTAGTTTTGCTTTCATTGTAAATGATTATTCCTTTCATATTAAAAGACTTTTATCGTCTTAAATCATGTAAAAATAAATGTTAGTTATGATTGTAATCTCAATTTCTTTTTACTTATTGTTTTGAAAGAGAATTTTTATGGTATTAGCTGAACTACCTGTTCAAAACGACTTGAGCCAGTCAGTTTTTTGAAGTTCGCCCATACAAGGGAGAGAGAGAGCGCGCATTATGGACTTTGAACTCCTGGCATTCAGAGATCATCTCTCTCTCTCTCTCTCTCTCTCTCTCTCTCTCTCTCTCATAAATTTTAGATTTCGTATTTCTTAGAGTTATTTAGTATTTGTTAGTGCTTATTGTGGAATCTGAACAAACATTGTACAAGTGTGTAACAGCACCTTTTCCTTTTTGAAATATTGTGAATTGTGTGGTGAAATTTTGGAAGTAGCTGCAGCAGAAAATTGGTACCAAGTTAATGTGTTATTACAAGGTTTATTAGTTGCAAATAATAGTTACAGAGATTTGGTGAAACAATTACAATTTTTACACATTGCAAATTTTTATGTCTTGTGTGTGTTTCATTTGAAGGGATTTTTTGTTTGCTACATTGCAAATTTTCATGTCTTGTGTGTGTTTCATTTGAAAGGATTTTTTGTGTGTTTGTCCATTTTTCATGTTGAAGTGATTTTTTGTACATTTATCCATTTTTTCATTGAAGTATTTTTATGTGGTTAATGCCTATTGCAATTTTGGCATTTTCCAAATTTTTTGTGTTTTCATTTGCATTCACAATTTGACTAACTTAATTGTTTTCATTAATTAATCAATTTAATTGAATTTAACACTTGTGAATTAATTTGCACTTACTTAGCATTCTTTTCAAGTTTTAGTGTTGTTAAGCACTTGTGAATTAATTTCCAAATTTTACTTTTTAACTAACACTTTGAAATTTTGATTAAATTAATTGATTTTCTTGAATTTTGTGATAAATTAGTTTTGATTTAATTTTTCTTAATTATTTCAAGATTTAATTAAACTTTGTGTTGTTTTGAAGTAGGAGTAAATTTCCCTGATATTGTGAATTTCACTTATAAAATTTGAGTTTAATAATAAATTTTTGTATTTAAAATGTTTATAAAAATTTCCTTTTTTCACCAGTATATTTAACTGTGTTTAGGTAGAAACATAGTTGCGATTGAGCTCTTTTCCTTCAATTTAGTTGAAGTGAGTTACAACCAGGGAACTACTTAGACTTTTGAAATCAGGGAAATACTTAGACTTTTAAAGTTGATGGAGTGATGCCCTTTAATTAATTTAATTACATGTAAGATTACCTCACACCTGTTTTAATGAAGTTAGTCTGATTTTCTGCAATACTGGTAAGTTGTTTAAGGGATCACTGTTACCGTTAGAATATTCAGTCGTATTTTACCTGTGATGAAGGTTTTGGTGTTTGGCTGTTGTGAGGTACTCATTTAAATATAGGTAAGTGTAGTAACCAGGTATATAATATATATATATATTATATATATATATATATATATATATATATATATATATATATATGTATATATACACATATATATATATATAATATATATATATATATATATATATATTTATATATATGTGTGTGTGTGTGTATATATATATATATATATATATATATACTATATATATATCTATATATATATATATATATATCTATATATATACCTATATATATAGTATAATGATTTTGGGGCGGGGGTTGGTGGGGCGGGCCGGAATATTGTTGTTAAGCAATCTTACAGGTTTCGGAACTCTAAAATCTAATTCAAACTGACAAGCTTCTTGCTTATGCTGTACTGATGTCCTTAGCCTGGCTTTGATACAACTGAAATTGATGCGGGTAAGGTGGACTAGTTGAGATCCGATGAGTGGACGAGAGGTATATTTGCTGGTGGATTGAGTGTATGGCTGACGAAAAGCTCTACTTAAAATGTTTTCTTGTTTGTCTTTAATGCTACTTTTCTTATAGTATTTATTTTATTGCTATTATATTACTGTAATTTTTAAATATAACAACAAGACATTTAGAAGAAGAAAGACGGGCTAAACTTACTCTTTCTTGTAAAAATATAAAATTAAAAGGAGAGAGAGAGAGAGAGAGAGAGAGAGAGAGAGAGAGAGAGAGAGAGAGAGAGAGAGACTAGACGTTACTGATGAATCAAAATGAAACACAACTAGAGACAGGAAAAATTCCGCAACATGCAATGAGCAGTGAAGGATTCCCAAATTTGGTTCAAACTTTTAACCATTCCCATATGGTAAAGTTAATTCGTTTGCCAATGATAAAATTATTTACATTCAGAGGTTTCATGTATTCATGGTTGGGTTTGTATTCCCTCTTGAATATACTGCAGAGGTTATTCCCTACACGCCGTTCAGTACAATGTAAGGAGATCCAGCCCCAAACGTTCACGGTAACATGCCCACTCCTGATATGGTATTCTTTAATTCAGTACAGGTTGTAATCGATATTATTAGTTCGTCTATGTGATTATTCTTAACATTAATAATGTATTTTCTTAATGCCTGTGAAGAATTTTAATTTTCACACTTCTCGTGGTAATATTATTTAATTTACAGAAAATACATGGTTATTGACAAAATTATTATCTTTTGATTATAATATTACCCTTGATTATAATTATTATAGTTTGACTGTTATTAATGATTACAGAAACTCACCTTGTAATATTCGGTCTCCAGTTATGCATTCTGCTGTGACTAGTACTAGTAAAGACTTTTCGTCAGTGAATACGACCCGAGACCAGAATTCCATATCCTCCCCCATAAACTGTCGAGCAAATGGAAGCCTATCAGCACGATGCTGTTCGGTGATAAATTCCTTATTGGCAGGAATTCTATGATGAATTCCTGCCTCAAGCGGACTTCTTCGCAATGTCATAGCCGAAACATTCATTGCCAGATGTTCACGAAGAGCAATAGCAATGGTAAAAGGATCTTCTTCTGCCGCTCGTCGAATGTCGTGGTCCTTCGTGGTGGAGGAGGTCAGCGAACTGAAATACATAAATAACATGCAGATACCTAGATAGTAGCTTATCTACTTTGGGAACGCTGCATGGTATTCTGGGAAGTAAAAAGAAAGAATCACTAATAACGAGTTCAACAGGACCAGGACAACTGAAATTTGTGTTTCATTATTTCACAGGTTTATAGGTCACAAAATAATAATAATAAAATAATAATAATAATAAAATAATAATAATATATAATAATAATATAAATAATAATAATAATAATAATAATAATAATAATAATAATAATAATAATAATAATAATAATAATAATAATAATAATAATAATGATAATAATAAAGGCAGAAAAAAGGCTAAGAAGCAAGAAAACAAGGGAGGAACTCAACGAGAAAATACAAAGTACAGGAGAGGGGACTAAACAACACAATAGAAGATGTAAAACAGAGGCTTAAGGCCAAAGCACAATAAGATCCAACGGTACATGAACAGGAATAAGGGATACCAACAGAACAAACTATTCGGAACCAACCAGAAAAGACTATACAGCCAACTAAGAGGGAAGACAACCACCCAGAAATTCCTGAAGCCGAACCAAGTAAGAGACTCCGGGAAAACATATGGAGCAATCCGGTATCACACAACAAACATGCATCATGGCTCCAGGAAGTCAAGGAAGAAGAAACAGGGAGAATAAAACAAAGATTCACAGAGATCACGACAGACACAGTCAGACACAAACTAAAGAAATTGCCAAACTGGAAAGCCCCAGGTCCCGATGAAGTCCATGGATACTGGCTCAAACTTCAAGCCCTACAAACCCACGAATAGCAGAACAACTCCAGCATTGTATCTCAAATCACCAAGCACCCAAATGGATGACCACAGGAAGAACATCCTTAGTACAAAAGACAAGAGTAAGGGAAATATAGCCAGTAACTACAGGCCTCATCACCTGCCTACCAATAATGTGGAAGTTACTAACAGGTATCATCAGTGAAAGGCTATACACTTACCTAGAGGAGACAAACACCATCCATCCCCACCAACAGAAAGGCTGCAGAAGGAAGTGTAGGGGCACAAAGACCAGCTCCTGATAGACAAAATGGTAATGAAGAACAGTAGGAGAAGGAAAACCAACCTAAGCATGGCATGGATAGACTATAAGAAAGCCTTCGACATGATTACCACACACATGGCTAATAGAATGCCTGAAAATATATGGGGCAGAGGAAAATACCATCAGCTTCCTCAAAAATACAATGCGCAACTGGAATACAATACTTACAAGCTCTGGAATAAGACTAGCAGAGGTTAACATCAGAGAGGGATCTTCCAGGGCGACTCACTGTCCCCACTACTCTTCGTAGTAGCCATGAACCTTCCCATGACAAAAAGTACTACAGAAGATGGATGCCGGGTACCAACTCAAGAAAAGAGGTAACAGAATCAACCATCTGATGTTCATGGACGACATCAAGCTGTATGGTAAGAGCATCAAGGAAATAGATACCCTAATCCAGACTGTAAGGATTGTATCTGGGGACATCAGGATGGAGTTTGGAATAGAAAAATGCGCCTTAGTCAACATACAAAAAGGCAAAGTAACGAGATCTGAAGGGATAAAGCTACCAGATGGGAGCAACATCAAACACATAGATGAGACAGGATACAAATACCTGGGAATAATGGAAGGAGGAGATATAAAACACCAAGAGATGAAGGACGATCAGGAAAGAATATATGCAGAGACTCAAGGCGATACTCAAGTCAAAACTCAAACGCCGGAAATATGATAAAAGCCATAAACACATGGGCAGTGCCAGTAATCAGATACAGCGCAGGAATAGTGGAAATGGACGAAGGCAGAACTCCGCACCATAGATCAGAAAACCAGGAAACATATGACAATACACAAAGCACTACACCCAAGAGCAAATACGGACAGACTATACATAACACGAAAGGAAGGAGGGAGAGACTACTAAGTATAGAGGACTGCGTCAACATCGAAAACAGAGCACTGGGTCAATATCTGAAAACCAGTGAAGACGAGTGGCTAAAGAGTGCATGGGAAGAAGGACTAATAAAAGTAGACGAAGACCCACCAGAAATACAGAGACAGGAGAAAGACAGAAAGAACAGAGGACTGGCACAACAAACCAATGCACGACAATACATGAGACAGACTAAAGAACTAGCCAGCGATGACAATTGGCAATGGCTACAGAGGGGAGAGCTAAAGAAGGAAACTGAAGGAATGATAAGCAGCGGCACAAGATCAGGCTAAGAACCAGATATGTTCAAAGTACGATAGACGGAAATAACATCTCTCCATATGTAGGAAGTGCAATACGAAAAGTGAAACCATAAACCACATAGCAAGTGAATGCCCGGCACTTGCACAGAACCAGTACAAAAAGAGGCATGATTCAGTGGCAAAAGCCCTCCATTGGAGCCTGTGCAAGAAACATCAGCTACCTTGCAGTAATAAGTGGTACGAGCACCAACCCTGAACGGAGTGATAGAAAACGATCAGGCAAAGATCCTCTGGGAACTATGGTATCAGAGAACGGATTAGGGTGATACGTGCAAAAAAAAAAAACAAAAAAAAAAAACCCAAGACCAAGGGACGTGACGTTGATTGACAAAGTCAAGAAAGAAATATCACTCATTGATGGTCGCAATACCATGGGACACCAGAGTTGAAGAGAAAGAGAGGGAAAAATTGGATAAGTATCAAGATCTGAAAATAGAAATAAGAAGGTATGGGATGGGATTGCCAGTGGAAATCGTACCCATAATCATAGGAGCACTAGGCACGATCCAAGATCCCTGAAAAGGAATCTAGAAAAAACTAGAGGCTGAAGTAGCTCCAGGACTCATGCAGAAAAGTGTGATCCTAGAAACGGCACACATAGTAAGAAGAGTGATGGACTCCTAAGGAGGCAGGATGCAACCCGGAACCCCACACTATAAATACCACCCAGTCGAATTGGAGGACTGTGATAGAGCAAAAAAAAAAAAAAGAAAAGAAAAAAAAAAAAATAATAATAATAATAATAAAGTCGCTTACCCAAGTCGGTCAAAATCCCACTCACAGCGTCTCTTTATCCATTTATTCACTGTTGTAGGGGAGACGGCAAGTCGCTGAGCAATAGCGTGTATTGAAAGCCCAATTTCTCGTAGAGTGACGATCAGCGCTCGGAGAGCTATATATTGCTGTTGTATATTCATTTCGAGACTATAACGAACGCTAGCAGACTTAACCTATCAGGGTTTATACAGCGCCTCAATGTAGCCATGATTGCTGACTTAACTTGTTAGTATACGAAGGGGATGCTGTAGCAGTGATATCGTTATTACTGAACATAGTGGATATATTATATCAAACGACTACTGGGACTGATTTTCATTACTGTCATTGATAACGATTAAAATTCTATGTCTTCATAATGACAAATTGTTAATTGCTTGTTTGAAATACTGTTTACTAAAGGCGGTGCCGTTCCTCTCTTATCGTGAATTCCACCAATCAGCTTTTAATCTGTTTTAGTGGATAAATGGTTGGAGGAGTCAAACTTAATGCTATTATAAGTATTAATTTTTGTAGATGAATAAACATTCTTAACTTATTGCAAGGGTTGTTACTTAGCATTTTTTTTTTATTTCCCAGACGATATATATATATATATATATATATATATATATATATATATATATTATATTATATATATATATATATCATTATTTTCACCCCTTTACGAAAAGCAAAGCGTAAATTGTTAAAAATTCTGAATTTTTTCCTTTAGATACCACCGAAGAAACATTTACGAGGTAGCCAGGAGTGGGCATGTCACCGTGAACGTGGATCTCCTTACATGGTATGGGTGATATCACCAGGACTGAAGCAAGGTTCACTGGTGAAAAATACATTGAAATTCTTCAGGATTTCTTCCTCCCTTCACTTCAACAGCGGAATTAACCCTTCCCACCTGGCCAAGTAAGGGTGCAGAAATGAACCCCATAAAGAATATTTGGGCTAATTTGGTAAATTGGTGGGAGCCTGAGAGAAAGAGGAGACCAGATCAACTTATGGACCGCTGGCGAACACAGAGAGCTCTTCTGTAACCGACCACAGATCGTCGGAAACCATGTAGCTTCTATGCCTAACAGATTGCAAAAGGTGATCGAGAAGGAAGGTGGTCGGACTTCTCACTAAGATTGAAAATAAATGTAAATATTGCATGTATCTCTTGGATTACCCCCATGTCCCCCGCCGAACTTCCATTGAGGAATGGTTAAAAGTTTGAACCAAGTTTGGGAGTCCTTCACTTTCCATTGCATGTTGTGGAATTTTGTCTGCCCCTAGTTGTGTTCCATTTTGATTCATCAGTAACGTCTAGTGTCCTCTCTCCTCCTTCCTTCTCTTCCTCTTTTTTCTTTCTCGAATCTCTCTCTTCTCTCACCCTCCTCTCCTCTCTCTCTTCTCTTCCTTTTCGATTTTCATTATATTATTTACAAAAAAGTGGGGTGAGTTTAACCCGTCTTTCTTCTTTTAAATGTCTTGTTGTTGTATTCAGAAATTCTACAGTATTGTAATAGCATTAAGATAAATACTTTATAGTATTTATCCTAAAGATGAACAGAAAAATCTTTTAATTAGACCTTTCGTTAGCCATACGCTCTATCCACAAGCAAATCTACCTCACGTCCACGCATCGGATTCTCAACTAGCCCACCTTACCCGTACCAATTTCAGTTGTAGCAATGCCAGGCTGAGGACATCGGTACAGCAGAAGGAGCACGAAGCTTGTCAGTATGGATCAGATTTTAGAAATCCAAAACTTCTAAGACTGCTTAACAACAATTCAATCCCCGACCCCACCAACCTCCCCCCTCATATATATATATATATATATATATATATATATATATATATATATATATATATATATATATTAGTTTTGTCAAGATTAGAGGTCTTATTGGCATATCAGAACTGCATACTTAGCGCAGTGGTACTTCTAGATGACGTCAAGTCACCTTACATTAGCTAATATGAGAGAGAGAGAGAGAGAGAGAGAGAGAGAGAGAGAGAAGCTAAGGTGTCGGAGACTTTCAATATCTTCACTGAATTTTGGGTAATATTCAATCAAGTGATGCTGCGCTTCTCTTTATAGCTTCCTATTATGGTGTTTGTAAGAAACGCACTGCCACCAATACTGTAAACCTGGCTTACGTGATAAGGTTAAAATATCCTGTTATGATGTTCGTGATTTTCGCCAATACCAGTATAACTTAAAAATTTTGATAAATTTCAAGTATTGTGTCAGGAATACGACTGATATATAATAATAGACGCGGTGGTAAGATAACGCCTTAGCCGAGGTTAGATGGAATCTTAATAAACATACTTATACTATAAGTGAGACACTGATCTTAGTTACTGTGATATAACCTGCTGAAGGTTTTTTTCACCCCGTGTGTGTGTGTTTCTGTGTGTTTGAGTGTCTTTCTCCAACCATGCCTAAAGACTCCTCCCACTAAAAGAACTCCAGAGCTTATTGGAGGAACCTTTGTACATTTGCCAGTAGTGGGTGGAATTACAGTTTCTTGATTCGGACAGCATGTTCTCCAAACAGAAAGGGCAGGGAAAGAGGATGAAGGGATTAACCAGGGTGGAGGTTAATATTCCTGGTGGCCGTGGCTTCCATGAATACCGTTTCCAGAAAATTTCTTTTCTGATAATCGTTGGTGTTCCAGATACAGACAAATGGTCCCAGTTAAACCCATGGTTTGTTAGGCCTCTTGAAAGAGCATATTTGTTTGGGAACATCTCTTTTATTCAGTTCTTTTGATATTAGCCCAATATAAATCTTATTACAATCTTTACAGGGGATTCTGTATACAATATTGTTGGAAATGAACATATTTCTTAAAGTATAGTCATATTTATATACGATTTAAATACGAAAGTAATATCAAAAGTTTTTAGAATCGCTATTGCAGATATGAAATCATGGTGAAAAGGTAGACAGAATTTTTTTAAGAGTCTGTTAACACTGGTTGGATTGTCTTTATTGCTTTATTCTTATACAATAAAAAAAATGAGATATGGATAGCATAATGAATCTCCTATTTTGGCAACAATTTTAAACTCATGGTCCAAGAATTCAAAGTACAAATTCTAAGTGCTCTAAAATACACACTAGAAAATTTTGATATCTTAATTTGTTTAGCATGGTTTGAATAATATGAATACATGTTCCAAGTCCTGGTTTCCACTCGCAGTGATAAACGAAAATATGCACCAAGGTGTACACTAAAATTTTGTCTGACGAAAGATAGACTAACTGGTATCAATAACAGGAATGATTAAAGGCGACAGAAAAGAGAAGTGTTGTATAAAATAAAGAATAGACTAAATTTATGAAGGAGAGACAAAGAATGAAGGTTTAGCAATGAAAAATATTGAGAATCGTGAAGTATGGACTTGACGTTTATAAACCTTACTTAAAAGCATTTAGGTGGACATGTTCTATTGAAACAAGGAAGTTCCTCCGGTGAATAACAATCGATCGTCCTTAATGCAACTGCAATCTCTGCTAATATGGCTCCCTAATTTACAATTTCAACTTCGCTTAGCCTTGCAAAGGACATCATTTCATTTCTGAAAAGTTATTCATCGCTAAATTATTTCGATTATTTCACGGTAGTTGTATTTACATGATATTCCGAAAATGTAAACATTTCTCACGAGAGCGGCTCCGTTAGCTTTGAGAAATTCCTGTTGCTTCACGAGTTTATAAGCCTAAGTATACTTCTTCAGTTTTCATAATGTGTATGAATTTAACATTTACAGATTCGCTAAGATTGAGCCGCGAGGTGAAGAAAGAAAATTATTCTCTCTCTCTCTCTCTCTCTCTCTCTCTCTCTCTCTCTCTCTCTCCAGACACATAAAAAATAGGGGAGTCGTAAAAAGAGAAAAAGAGTTAAACTAATTCCATCATCCTCGCTTTGGAATCCTTAAGTGTCTGATGACTTCAGGCAACAAGGATGCGTTTCCTCCTAAGGTCGTTCATTAGTCCCTTTTTTATTCTTCAGAACTTACAAAATTCCACTGATGAATTTCTACGGACGTACCAATAACTTAGGATGGAAGTACTCCAGAGCAAGGTGAATTCAAGATCAAGGTGCATTCTTATTCAAGGTATTCGAGGTCAAAGTGATAACTAGGAATTCGAATACATCAATTCTAAGAGTATTCTAAGGCGAGGGGCATCTTTATTCACGAAGCATCCCTGATAAAGAACATTCCGGAGCAGGAGTATTTCACCTGTTTTCAGAAACTGGAATATTCTCAGTCGCGGAGGTTAAGCAGTGTTTAGTTGATGTACTGATTTTACAAGCTTTTCAGTTGCTGAAATATGTAATTATTATAATCAGGGTTCATAGGACTAAGACGTGGACCACATCTACACATCATATAATCAAGCTTACATTAGTTCTTTTCAAGTTTACAGGTATCAACTTATAAATTTTATTTTCTTTGCTACTTCTTTCATAGAATTTTTATTTTTTTAACTAGTGTACATTTCCTGTTAGAACCATTGTGCTTATAGAATTCTGTGTTTTTATTAAAGAAAGTTGTAACTTACCTAATAATATTCATGTGATCACCTCCAAAGACGATCGATGCAAATGACTTTTGGGAAATTCTATGTCCCAGTCTTTCCTGTGCATTTACCTTCCACAAATCTACGCTCATAGCTGTAGGGCTGAGTCTCCCAACTATTCTTGTTTATCGAAGTAAGAAGGATCTTCCAGACAGTAATATCAGATGTATCCATGGTTCTAGGTGACCTTTCTGGCACCCGGTTATCAAGCTCTGAAAAGAAACAGAAATGTCGTCAGTTATGTGCTACTAAATGTGGTGATCGTCGATACTAAATTAGCGCTAAAGGCTATGAAGATGCTGAACTGATTATTCATTTAATGAATGATTCAAGACTATGTTATATAGAGATATAGAGAGGAACACTAATTAGGAATAGGACATTATGCTATGTCAGTAATGTGTCTATAACTAAATAAATATTTTCATTGGTAAAAGAGCAGTGCTCCCGCAGTGTGGGATATGATAAAATAAGAATAAAAATAACTATTTAAATGGATCATGAAAACAAAACAATAAATGATCTTTGTATTTTCCAGTTGTAATATACTAATAACAGATATAGTAGTGAATAATAAAAAAAATATTAGTAAATCTACATAATTTATTCGATTATCATACAGTTATATTTCAGATACGATTTCATAAACTTGAAAATTAAAGATGTATAAGAAATAGCAGCAATGAATTTTCCGTATTCTTTTCATATAAATACATGTATACAGCTGTAAGAGACTAAATTTGTGTGGACTATTGTCTTTCAGGAAGACACGCGTCAGATAAACACACACAGGACTATGTTATATAGAGATATAGAGATAAATATTAGTTAGGAATGTGGCATTATGCTATGTCAGTAATGTGTTTATAACTAAAGAAATAATTTCATTGTGGGATACGATAAAGTAAGGAGAAAAAATAACTATTTAAATGGATTATGAGAACAAAACAATAAATGATTGTATATATTTTTCTGTTGTTATATACTGATAGCAGATATAGTATTGAAAAATAAAAATATAAATATTAGTAAATTTACATAATTTTTTCGATTATCATACAGTTATATTTCAGATACGTTTTTATGAACATAGAAATTAACACATACACAGGCACAGGCACAGACATACACACACACAGATATATATATATATATATTATATATATATATATATATATATATATATATATATATATATATATATATCTATATATATTTGTGTGTGTATCTGATGCTTGTCTTTCTGGAAGACAATAGTTTCACACAACCTTAGTCCTCTAACAGCTGTTTACATGTATATATATATATATATATATATATATATATATATATATATATATATATATATATATATATATATATATACGTGTATATATATATATATATATATATATATATATATATATATATATATATATATATATACTACATATATATTCTCAAGGATACAAGGGAGACGTCTTCTGATAATTTAAAAGGCTTTACCGAGCGACGTTTCGGGGTCCAGCCCCATATTCACGGCTGTAAAAAGGATTAATACACATAAAACATAATATACAGACTCATCCTAATAACTAACATACATTTAAAATTCACAGAAAACCTACTACAATGCTCAGAAAATTACCATCTCAAGTGAAGGGGAGAAGACGAGTGACCAGAAGAAGAAGGAAAGGTTCCAAGTAAATAAAGTGTGGTTGCTTAATTGTGGAACTACTGTTTTTATGGAAATGCGATTCGAAGACAGAAGCTGTTGAGGAGAAGAAGCCTGTGTAATGATTTTAAAGTGTTTGTATTATATATTAAATTTGCATTTCTTTGAATGTTCTCGAATGTTCGAGAATTCTGGTGAAGACAACCGGATACTTTTTCTACAACTCACCCCCCTGTGGCAATCAATGCGGACTTTAAGAAGCCTACGTGAGGCCCCGACATAATTTCCCAAACTACATTTGGGACACGAAAATAAATAGACCGGGTATAAAACGTTGTATCACTGATAAACGGGACACTAGCGAAGAAAGGCATTCTAGGAGCAGTTTGTCTGTTATTTTTCTCTATTAATTTATTATTTAAAAACTTGTTTAGGTATTTGAAGAAAACCTTAGCTGGATAGTAGTTATCAGTGAAGTATTGTTGTAAAACATTATTCTTATTGTGAAATTCAGACCAGCCAGAGGAGAGAGAAGAGACCCTATGGAAGAGGGTATATAAAGCGTTTACTTCAAAGTTAAAACTACAAAAGCTGTAAAATTCTGTCCCTAGTCCGGTAAAAGTCTTTTCTAAAAATTAAGGAGTTAAAACCGTCTGTATTACGTGACACTTCTATATCTAAGAAAGAGAGCTTATTATCATTTTCATAATCATTTGCAAACTTGATATTAGGGTGGGCTTAATTGGCAAATTGTAAGAAAGAATCAGCCCTGTCTCTGTCTCGAAAAAGAATGAACGTATCGTCAACGTAACGGCAGTAAAAGAGAGGATGGTTAGCTAGAAGGCAATTGTCCAGCAACCGCTCCTCCAGTTCATACATAAGAATATTCGCAAAGACAGGGCTTACAGGACTGCCCATAGCCATACCATCTCTTTGTACTTAGGACCTCCTTGTGTAACTTAGGAAGGCCATACATTACACCATAAGAACCACCAGTGCTGCTTAAGTTTTCATACGTATTATTGTTAATAATTTCCTGATCCAAGAGAGATTTCAAAAACATGTTGATTCTATCCTCACAACGGAAGAGAGTGGAAAAGTCAGGATTACCCAAACACTGAAATTTAGTAGTGTCATTTAGGATGTTTTCAACTTTCTGTATGTAATCAGTCTTATTGATATTACTGTTTTACAACAATACTTCACTGATAACTGCTATCCAGCTAAGGTTTTCTTCAAATACCTAAACAAGTTTTTAAATAATAAATCAATAGAGAAAAATAACAGACCAACTGCTCTAGAATGCCTTTCTTTGCTAGTGTCCCATTTACCAGTAATAAAACTTTTATATCCAAGTTAAACATTTAATATGTGAACATTGTCCGGCCATAAAAGGCCAACTAATGGTAAGAAACCAATTAACTATTGGGCCTTTTTTTAAATATAAAGAAAAACTGAGCCCTCTTTTGACTTCCAATGCAGTCTATTTATTTTCGTGTCCTAAATGTAGTTTGGGAAATTATGTAGGGGCCTCACGTAGGCTTCTAAAAGTCCGCATTGATTGTCACAGGTTGTGGTGTTGGGGGGGGGGGGGGGGGGGGGGGGGGGGGGGGGGGGGGGGGGGGGGGGGGGGGGGGTGAGTTGTAGAACAGGTGTCCGGTTGTCTTCACCAGAATTCTCGAACATTCGAGAACATTCAGAGAAATGCAAATTTATTATAGAATACAAATCATTACACGGGCTTCTCAACAGCTTCTGTCTTCGAATCGCTCTTCATAAAAACAGCAATTCCAAAATTAAGCAACCACACTACCGCTACACCTCTTTACCTGGCATAACTTTAT
>NC_061109.1:36524636-36552136 GCF_015104395.2 Macrobrachium nipponense
TGAACTTTAAGCAAGGAACCAAGGAAAGAAATCAGCTCTTTTTACCCAAGCAAGTTTAAAGCATGGAGTGGAGTTTCTCAGATAAGAAGAACCATGAACCTCGGCGAAGGTAAGACCCTGGCCCCCTTACCAGACGCCACTGGCCCCCTTCCTCCTGTGGGCCCTGGCTTTCCCATGCTTTGAAGCCCAAGTTTATATTTTTAAAAAGGGTGTCCATAGTGTCCGAGACTTCAAGGAGAAGACAACCAGCATTCCATAAATTATTTAAGGTTACTGCAAGGGTAAATTCCATATTTCAACCAAGGAATTGGTATAATTAGTATTATATACTATAATATATTATTATATGATATCTAACTTATATTATATTATTACTAGTAATTATTTATTAAATAAAATATATATATATAGATGGTATGTAATATATATATATTATACTACTATATAATATAAATATTATAATTTATTATATATATTATAATTATACATATATATATATCAATAATACTAAATTATATATAGTATAACTAATATATATTATATTAATTATATAATATATTCATTATATAGTAAATTAATATAACATATATTATATTTTTTCAATTGAAAATTATTTAATTATTTAATAAATATTATTTTATTTTTTTTAAATAAATTAAATTATTAATAACTTTATTATGTATAATATAATATATTATATATAATAATATCATATATGATTATATATAACTTAATACATCTATATATTAATATATTTATTATATATAATATTTTATTATATTTAATACTTATTATAATATATTTTAATTAAAACAATTTCCTTGGGTTAAAGGAAATCAAATTTCCCCTTTGCAGCTAACTTGAACTTAATAAATGAATTGGGCTGGTTGTCTTTCTCCGTTGGAAGTCTCTGACACTATTGGACTTTTTAACAAAATATACTTGAGGGCTTTCCCAAAGGCATAGGGCAAAAGCCAGGCCACCCAGGAGGAAGGGGGCCCAGTGGCGTCTTGGTAAGTAAGGGGCCAGGGTCTTACCTCGCCGGAGGTCAGGTTCTTTCTTCTGAGAACTCCACTCCTGCTTTTAAACTTGGGTAAAAGACTATTCTTTCTTCCTTGGTTCTGGCTTAATATATCTATTAAGGGAAATTGCACTTAGATAATAATTAATTATAGCTTGCCATTCGACATTATAATATAATCCTTTCGATTATAACTATATATGATATAAGTAATAATATATTTATTATATATTATTTATATATTATAATTAATATTACTATATGTACATATAAATTACGTAAATATACATAATATATAAATAATATATTAAAATATATTATTATATTATAATATATATATAAATATTATATTTACATTATATATATATATATTTATATTATATTAAATAATATATATATTTACAATATAATATAATTTATATATAATATATAAAGTATATATAGTAATATAATAATATTATATACTATATATATAAATATTTAATATAGAATAAGTAATGGTATAATATATTAGATTATATTATATATATATATATAATATATAATATACACTTATATTATATATATATAAAACCCATATTATATTTATAAATATATTCTATTTAATATTAATATTTATATATATCATATATATATAATATTATAGATAATTATATGTATAGTATATTATATATGTATTATAATTATTATAATAACTGAGTATAATACATATTATATACTATAATATTATATAACTTAATTATATATTATAAATATTATATATATATTAATATAATAAGATTTAAGCCAGAACCAAGGAAAGAAATAGTCTTTTACCCAAGTTTAAAGCAGGAGTGGAGTTCTCAGAAGAAGACCAGACCTCGGCGAGGTAAGACCCTGGCCCCCTTACCAGACGCCACTGGCCCCCTTCCTCCTGGGCCTGGCTTTCCCATGCTTTGGGAAGCCCAAGTATATTTTAAAAAGTCCATAGTGTCGAGACTTCAAGGAGAAGACAACCAGCATCATTATTAAGGTACTGCAAGGGAAATTCCATTTCAACCAAGGAATTGTTTTTACGTTTGTCTTTATTTCATTTCCTTTTTCCAAGGCGACTTGTGCAGTGTTTCATTCCCCCTCGTCATCTGGGCTCAATTCTGTAATTACTCCCTTGTGATACTAGTAACATTCCCCTAGTGAATTTAAGCCACGAAATGGTTTCTGCTGTGTAAATTCCCCAGTCATTTCATTCCCCCATGAGTGGCCTTTTGATTGAGAGAAAGTAGTGAGTAAAGTTCGCCCTCGTGTGCTCCCTGCCTTATGCCCCTGACTTATGCCCCTGCCCTTTATTTGCAGACAAATGCTGTGCCTGGCTGTGGTAGGACTTGGAAATCTTTCGAAGCTTGCAAATTTGCTTCGTTGCGCAAATTTCCTAAAAGCATGGCCGGACTGCTCCCACCGCTTGTTCGGGTGGACTGAAAGGAGTTCACCTGCTCTTGTGTTCCTGGGCCTCTGTAAATTTATGTAAATATAGTGCTTTTAAAACTAGAGTCCAGCTTTTATGTAAATTCCACCCTCCTCAGTAAAACCGGCCTTATGCCTGAAAAGTTTAGTTTTCAACTTTTTTTTTCTTTGTTCAAACCCCTCGTCCTCTAGTCTAGGCCTAAATTTTCAATGTAATTGTATTTTCTAGGAGGAGACGAGGTGGAATTTTGAATATTGGCAACCCAAACCACAATTTCGCACTAGCGATTGTTAAGCTAAAAATCACGAAAGAAACGAATCTGAATTCCTTAATATTTTTATGAGCAAGCTAAAGCAAGGTTTCAAAATTTTCCACAACAGGAATAAAGTAAATTTTATTTAATTTTCTAGTATTTGTGTAGAACTAGGTATTCTAGTTAGGGATATATAAATCTGACTGCCTTTATAGCAATAGAAAAGGGACCACGTGTAGGCTGATAGACCACAGATCAAGAGAGAAATTTCAATGTTATGTGCCATTGCATGAAGAATAGAGGTTAGGGAGTAAGTTTCAAAACGAAAATATCATGAATCGCTAGTTAATGCGAATCCCGCATTGTAAAAATATTTTGTGGTGATTCATTCTTCCCCTGTCTGGAGTCTAGACGGACAACGTGCGGCTTAATTCTCCGGGGTTTTAAGTTCGCGGACAGGAGGGTTTTAGGTTCGCGATAGCTAGGAAAAGGACGGGGTTGGAAAAAAGCAGTGTATTTTATACCGTTAGAGAGGTTATCATGGGTCTTCTGAGCAAAGCTAAGTTCAAGGGATTTGCGTTGGCAAAGAAAAAGAATATATTTTGTCAACTTCCTGTCTACATCCTCGAGACGATATCCACGAAAAACAAACAAAAGGGAGATCCCATATACATTTTTATTATCAACTGTATTTTTCACGTCTTTCACGTGAAGTTCTGTGAATTCGTGACCAGATTTTTCCTTGTATTCACAAAGCCGTACTGGCGTTGAATTTCCGCCTGTACGCCATTGATTTGCTGCGTTTTCACATGAGGATCCCGTGAATTCGTTACCAGATTTTTATTTTTTTTTCCTTTTATTTACAAAACCGTAATTGCATTGAGGTTCCACATTTACGTTATTTGCCTTGCTTTCACGTGAGGTTCTGTGAATTTGTGACCAGATTTTTTCTTTAATTTACAAAACCGTCATTGCATTGAGGTTCCACATTTTACGTTATTTGCCACGCTTTCACGTGAGGTTCCGTGAATTCATGACCAGATTTTTTTCCTTTTATTTACCAAACCGTAATTGCGTTGAGGTTCCACATTTACGTTCTTTATTTCCCACGCTTTCACATGAGGTTCCGTGAATTTGTGACCAGATTTTTTTGTTTATTTACAAAACCGTATTTGCGTTGAGGTTCCGCATTTACAACATCTTTGTCACGTTCCACGTTGAGTTTCCGTGAATTTCGTGACTGAAATTTTTTTTGTCCCATTTACTGTACAAACCCATATTGGTGTCGAATTTCCACCTCTACGACATCCATTTGCTACCTTTTCACGCGAGGATTCCGTGAATTGCGTGACCAGATTCTTTCGTTTTGTTTTACGAAATTTATTACCAAATCCAAAACCAGTGTTGAGCTCTCCACCGCACTACGCACCAGTAGTAACTGTGTTTGCAGGGATTTACGGTCATCTTGCCAAGTCTGCGACGAGCATTTCCACATACCTATGGCGACATTTGCTGATTTTGCAACTGCTTTCCACCCTAGGAGGAGGCTAAGGCCTTCACAGAAGCCGGACGAGCCCTGGGACTGGAGGGCGCAAAGCTGATCAATTGGGTGAAGGATAAGCTGAAGGAAGCAGCCCAAGAGAGAGCAACCGAACGGGAGAAGGAGAGGGAAGCACAAGAAAGAAGAGAAGCAGCTGAAAGGGCATTCCAAGCAGCTGAAAGAGAAGCGCAAGAAAGAAGAGAAGCGGCTGAAAGAAAAGCGCAAGAAAGAAGAGAAGCGGCTGAAAAAGAAACGCAAGAAAAAAGAGAAGTGGCTGAAAGAGAATTTCAAGCTGCTGAAAGGGAGAAAGAAAGGGCACATAAACTGGCTATGGCAGTCCAGAGTGCCACCCTGGCACCCCCGAGTCCCACACCTCCTGCGCCCTCTCACCCCACAGCATGGGTGGCCTCATTAGGGCTTGGGACGATAATGAACCTGACACCTGGCTCGATCATGTCGAGCACGTGTTCGGGAACTTCAATCCAACCCCTCAGGAAGTGTCCCTCCTCCTTGGCAAGCATCTCGCTGGCAAAGGGTGCATCTGCATTCGAGGCCCATCCCCTGAATGAGCGACACAATCTCGCCCTCGTCCTAGAGGCAATCCTTGGGGCTTACGAATTGACCCCAGACCGTGGAGGCAAAAATTGAGGACTATACCCAAGGAGGCTAACCAGACGTGGACAGAATGGGCAGCCAAGAAGGCACCGGCACTCTGTAGGTGGACGAAGGCTTCCAATGAAACATCTGTTGAGGAGGTCTTAGAACTCTTCCAGTTAGAGGACTTCCTTGCCTACGCCCCCCCTGATCTTGCCACCCACTTGGTGGACAAGGCCCTTAAGACTCTTTTGGAGTGCTGTAAATTGGCAGACACCTATGACACCCACCATCCATTGCAGAGTTCGTTAAAGAAGAGAATACGTCCTGCTCTCCCCCTCACTCATGCTGCCACTTCTCAGTCTACCCAGCGCCCCAATAACCTTCATCGGAAACCTGTGTGTGGGAATTGCAGCAAACCAGGTCACACCACGGAGCAGTGCCTATCAAAAGTAGAGCCTCCTCAGCAAGCTGCTGCCACTCCTCCAAATGGACTACCCAATCATAGTAACAAAAACAACGACCATTGGAACAGAAACAACAGGCCCCGGCCTGATTTTAGCAAGAGTTTCTGTGAAACCTGCAGAGTACATGGGCACACTGCTGCCTGGGTGGGATGCCCCAAAAAAGGCTCCGGTTTCTGCCATTGTTATGGCCGTGACAAATTCATCCACTCTAGGCACCCCTGCTCAGGGCCCCATATTTGTCGCACCTCCAAGAGGTCGCTATCCTGCCCACCAGGTCCGTGTGTTTGACAACACTGGTGCGCAAGTCTCCATCATCCGAGAGGATAAAATTCCTTATGGAGCTAAGGTTGATAGGCACCAGTTCATAACGATAGGGAGCCTCAACCATGTCAAAATGTTCCTACCTACTGTCCGGTTGAGAGTCACATGACCTCACCGTTCAAAGATATGTACCATGGCAGTAGCAACCTAAATCCAGGAGGTTATGATGTCCTGCCAGGACAAGATTTTAAGTATCCTCCTGACTTTATACCGTATCAGGGCCCCCACCCTCACATAGCTACAGACCCATTCCACGTGCCTCCAAGGGCTACCTCTGCACAGCCAGTGCCACTTGAAGGTGCCAGAACCAGTGCCAGGCTCCATCTCTCATGGATGTTGAGCCATGTTCGAGTCCTTCCACTAAGTTAGGAACGGCCTTAGTGCCAGTGCCAGGCCAGACTCGAGTCTTCCTCCTGGAGTTCTAAGTCCCGGTAGCTCTCCCTCTGCTGGCTTGGCCCAACTACCCATGCCAGCAGTCAAGGAAGAGCCAATTCCAATAGGAATCCTCCAGGACCCCCATGACCATAGTGGACACTCCACCAATGGTGCGGTCTCGCAGGCCGCCCCAGGTTCGGTCCCCTCCACAGGTAAGCCCGTATCGAATACCAATACCTCATCCAATCCCCCTCCGTCAGCAGCTAACCGGTCCCGGAGTAATGACTCTGCCGAATCCTATTTGTCCGAAGAACTCAGGGAACTGAGCCACGCAGCATTAGGCACGGGGACGAGTGCCAAGACCCTAGTTGTCGCAGCAGCTGGAGCAGATGCCCCTTCGGAATCTTCAAAGGGCTTGGATCCTCCAAGACCCCCCTTGGGATCGTCAAACCGACCTTGGAAAGGTCGACGGAAAAAGGGAAAAGGGCATCGAGGTTTTCCAAAACCTTACTAGAGCCAATAACCTCTCTGCACTAGTGCCTGGCACAGTGCCACCCTCTTATAAAGAATTCTGACCCTCTCCATCCAGAAGAGAGTGCCAGACTCTGCTACTTCTACTTCTTTCTGACTTTTTCGTGACTTTCTTCTTTTCCTTTTGTATTGTCTGTTTCTTATCTTCCTTGGTTTCCTTTCTTCATATTTACTGCCTTGAGGCATTTGTTGTATATTGTATGCTCTGCTTAGGCAGAGCCAGACTGCCAGCTACCCTGGCCTTGTATAAATTAGTACTTCCTTACGAACTACTGTCATAAAAGTGCCACACTTGGCACCATGCCCTATTCTAGACACTTAGATTTTCATTTAACTTGGGAGCATTTTAGCCAGCAAACGTTCCTATAGCTTAGAGATAATTTCGAAGCTTGGCTCGTTTATACATTGGTTGATAAGGTTTTTGATTTAGTGTTATTCCCTAGTCTTTATATTTTGTGAGATTGCCATTGTTTTGATCAAATTTACATTTTGTTTTCTTGGGTGTGTGTGTTATCTTATTTAATCCCTACGAAAAATTACTCCATTCATTTTCCCCTTGTTAGTACACTAAGGTTAGTGCTGATGTAATTTATACTGTTAGGCGTCGTCTTGTTACGAGACAAAGTAACTTCACGAAACCGTAGGGCCATTAACACAACTGAACGTGTCATATCGATCCATCAGGGTAAACAGATAGGATGTGTTGCCTTGAACAACTGATATAGTAGTATTATGTAGGATGTAAATTACCTGTAGGTTTAATGCCACATAGAACCACTTCTTGTTATTCATTGTTATTTTCAGTGTGACGTTATATTTCAAGGGAATTCTTAATTGAATATAGAAAGTTAATCTTTAGTCAAGTCACACTTCATTTTGCTTAATTCTCTGCCTGTCGATTTTGAATATTGCTTATATTATAAGTCCACTCAAGGGAGAATGGAAGGCTCAGTAATCTATATTGCAACTGGTCCTTGTTCTAGCTTGTCTTGTCCATTCCAACCCTGGAATGTCCTCTAGAATGGGGAGGTATTCAAGATTTAAGCCAGAACCAAGGAAAGAATAGTCTTTTACCCAAGTTTAAAGCATCTATACTAGTTGCCCCTTCGACTTTGGAGGAATTCATTCTCCTTTTTCTTTTGAAAAGCTATTTCTTCTCCCATTCGTTGTTGGAATTACCCCCTACAGGGACTGAAGGCGGGGCTTACCAGGAGAAAGCTTCAAAAGGCCTTGAACCCAGGAGCGGAGTTCTCAGAAAAAGACCAGACTTCAGCGAGGTCAGACCCTGGTGCCCTTACCAGACGCCGCTGCCCCCCAACCCCCCTCATGAGCCTGGTTTTCCCATGCTTTGGGAAGCCCAAGTATATTTTAAAAAGTCCATATTGTAGAGACTTCAAGGAGAAGATAACCAAGATCATTACTATGGTACTGTAAGGGAAATTCCATTTCAACCAGGGAATTGTTTTCACCTTTGTCTGTATTTCATTTCCTTTTTCCATGGCGACTTGTGCAGTGTTTCATTCCCCCTCGCCATCTGGGCTCAATTCTGTAATTACTCCCCTATGATACTAGTAACATTCCAATAGTGAATTTAAGCCACGGAATAGTTTCTGCTGTGTAAATTTCCCAGTCATTTCATTCCCCCATGAGTGGCCTTTTGATTGAGAGAAAATAGTGAGTAAAGTTCGCCCTCATATGCGCCCCCTGCCTTATGCCTATGCCCTCTATTTGCAGACAAACGCTGTGCCTGGCTGTGGTAGGACTTGGAAATCCTTCGAAGCTTGCAATTTTGCTCCGTTGCGCAATTTTCCTAAAAGCGTGGCGAGACTGCTCCCACCACGTGTTCGGGTGGACTGAAAGCAGTTCCCCTGCCCTTGTCTTCATGGACCTCTGTAAATTTATGTAAATATAGTGCTTTGCTACGGCCCGTGAGAGGTTCACTTCAGGTTCAATATTATCATAAATAAAAAGAATTCAACACCAACAGTTGAAACTGGGGATACGAATATAGAAAGAAACACTAACACAACAAAGGTTAATTTACAAGCTTACTAACAAAGATAAATGCAGAATGGTATCTCCTATTTGCATATAAAAGGCAAAATCTTGCAATGCATGAACTGGGGAAGAAGTGAGGTAATTCAAATACTTGCTGGCCAGTTTTGCGACTCAAAGCGATGGCTTCATAAAAGGAGAACTGCGATTGCAGATATCTTCTTGACTCTGTATTGCAGAAAATAATGTCTATTCTTGATACTTGATGGGCAGGAACTTCTCGAAATCTCTTGCAGAACGTTTCTTCTCTGAAGTCTTGCTCTACGTGGAAATGCCTTGGTTGTCCACTTCTGACGACGCCTTGACCAGAATTCTACCAAACTCTCTCGAGCTACTTTTCCTCTCTGATCCTTCATAGGTTTCTTCTTCTCTTATCACTCTCTGATGATCTCTGATCTCTGCTGCTGAGCTCTCACTGTTAATCTGATCTGTGACTCTTACTGATGATCTGCCTTTTCCTACTTCGTCAGTCGTATTTACACGGTGACCTGGGAGCGTGGCCTACGGCGAACGTCACAGACTCCCAAGATTACCGGAACTTCTTAGAAGAATCTAGACAAAGTATTGCTTCAGTAATCGCGGCGTTTCTCACGACACTTTGGCGCCTGTTGCGTTCCCCAACACGCCCGACGATTCTAGAACCATCATGAGAACAGGCACCTCCAACACATGCATGAATGCCTCCGTGCTGTAGAACTTCTCGAAGGTGCATTTTCCTTTCCTTTAAATGAAATCAACTGATTTTATTTTTTTCTAAAGAGAAACAAGAATTAAACAGCAGGGGAACAATTCTGCATAAAGCTTTAACACTTCTTCATTCACTCAACCACTCGTGCCAAAATAGAAAACGGTCATTAGGCTACTCATTCTGAAAACTCTTGAGAGACTATTAGCTATCACATTATCCTTTCCTCTTACTTTTTCCGTTTTCTGAACTCTGATTAAAACTTTGAAATGTTAAAACACCTCTTGCGTTTTCTCAAAACTAATTTCTCTCAGTAACACTGTCACATAGAACACTGGCAGTGTTCTGAAGCAAATTTACATTCATTGACTTTGCCCTACTCTTACCCATATTAATTCTATAATGTATATTTCCCCTCTCCTCTAACACTGAAAAAGGACCTTCAAACTTATAAGGTAAAGTGGAACCTTCTTTCTGGACTAGTACTAAAACTTTATCTCTTACACACAAACTTCTCTCTTTTGCTCTAAAATCATGTTTCCCTTTAGTTTCCCTTGACTTCCTCTCGCGCTTCCGTTCTCCCCTGCTAGTTGCCAAACATCTCTTAAATTGTTTTTATAATACTCTAGATTAGTTGTGCAATCTTCTCTACCCTTACCTCTAGGCAAAGGTCCGACCATATCGATACCTACATTCTCAAAAGGTTCGCTTACCGAAGGAATATTACACAAGGAACTCTGGGAATTACTTGAATCTGTTTCCCGGCAATTTGATATTCATGACAGCTTAAAACATACCTCTTCACGTCACTTCTCATTTTAGGCCAAAAGTACGCCCTACTAATAGACCTGAAAGTTATATTTACTCCTAAATGTCCTTGCTCATCATGTGCTAACTTCAAAACTAGCTCACGAAGCTTCCTAGGAACCACTAATTGTTCGGTGATTTCCCCTTTACTACCTGACTTAGGACGAACATAACGACACAAAACTTCTTCCTTTAAACAGAAAGTTTCCTTACACACATCATCGAGATCATCATCCAGCTCACATTCAAAAATTTGGGTTAGTGTTTCATCCTCTCTCTGAAACTTGACTATCTCATCCTTATTCACGAGATTAGCGCCTAATTCATCACCGTAACTAGTACTAGATACCGGTACATTTACTACGTTACTCTCAACAGCAACACCTTCCGTTGGGCTATCACTGTCAACAATAGAGTCAGGATTCTCAGCCACACTCATGCCAAGATCAACCTCGCCACCTCTATCACACTCGTTCGAATCCACGAACCCACTCTCGTTCAAATCCATGAACTCACACTCGTTCAAATCCACAAACAAATTATGACCGTAATCTATGTCTGTATCTAAACCGGACCTAGTTACTACCATTTCAGGCACTGGAATATCCCTCACAACAGGATTCACATTCTTGGATAAAGCTAAGTCAGTACCGACAATAATGTCAACGCCATCAATGGGTAAACTGTCAACAACTGCAAGTTTCACTTCTCCTGACACTACCTGATTTTCTAAGTTCAACTTCAACAAAGGACAAAGAACACAAGTGTTAGGAAATCCACCTAACATGAATTTTTCTTCCATGTTGATTTCTGCCCTGTTTGGCACACTCTCTCTCCTAATCAGTGAGACAGCAGCTCCTGTTTCTCGAAGCAAAACCACTTCTTCTCGAAAACACTCCTCTAAGAGAGGAAACTACACCTTCTGACAGAAATTCACAAAAAATTTTCCTAGTTTCTCTCATTACATCATTCCTACTTGACGAAAGGTTAACTAGAGACACTGGTTTCTTAATGTCCCTCTTTTCTACTGCACAATTTCTTGCTAAATGCCCTTTCCCATTACATTGGAAACAAGTTAATTCTGAGCCACTAGAGGCCATTTTACTCTTACAAACCTTAGACGTATGACCAGGTTTTCCGCAGGTATTACAGGAATAGTCACTTTTACTCGCATTGCTATTACTAGAACTGAAACCTTTACTGTTTTGCACTCTACCAGACGAAGGATCATTTCGTTTCATACTAACACTCAAATTATGAGTTAGACTATATTCGTCAGCTAACCTAGTTGCTCCTGCAAAAGATACTTCTCACCTATCTTCTATATAAAGTTTAATCTAAGGGGATACGTTATCTTTGAAGTTTTATAACAACACTAAGTTCTTCAAACCATCAAAATCATCAACTTTAGCAGAAGTTAACCAATCAAAAAACGGCCTTTCTAACTTCTTACCGTATTCTACATACGTATATTTTCATTCTTTCACAAACTTCTCAATTTCTTACGGTACGCCTCTGGACTAGCCTATACGCGCTAATAACAGTTTCTTTCACAATATCATAATTATCACATTCCTCCTTAGACATGCAACTATACACAGTAAGCACCCTATCACTCAAAACTGACTGTAAATATAAAGTCCAAATTTCTTTAGGAGAACCTACTCTTTCCCTTAACTTCTCAAAAACACATGAAATATTTCGTTACATCTTCCTCATCAAACTTTGGGTACTAATTTCACCGCTGCACTCATAGCCTAACGTATCAGTTTCATTCCGTTCTTGTTGTCCGACTGTTACGAGTACTTCCTAAACCGAGCAATTTCCAACTCGTGCATACGTTCTTTTCTCTCTTTCTTCCTACTCGTGCATACGCAATTTTTCTCTTTCTTCCTGCTGCATTACCAACATTTCTACTTCTTGCTGCATTTTCCTCACTTTTCTCTCAGCCGCTCTTTCATCTCTCTCATACTTTTTCTTTCTTTCATTTCCTTCTTTCCCCTCTAGAACCTAGAAGCTTACCCGACTAATAAACTCTCACCATCTCACTCATTCTGGCTCTTTCTATAAAACTCTCCCTGTTTCAAACTGTTACAGTGCTGAATATATTCTAAGCAAGGTCGCCACGAAATTGTTACGGCCGTGAGAGGTCTGTTTCAGGTTCGATCATTATTTTATAAACAAAAAGAATTCCCCAACACACCAACAGTTGAAACTGGGGGATACCGAATATAGAAAGAACACTAAACCAAACAACAAAGGTTTAAAGGGTTTACAAAGCTTACTAACAAAGAAAATGCAGAATGGTATCTCCTATTTACATAAAAAAGGCAAAAATCTTTACAATGCGTGAACTAGGTAAGAAAGTGAGGTAATTTCAAATACTTGCTGGCCAGTTTTGTACTTGAAGCGATTGCTTCACAAAAGGAGAACTGCGATTGCAGACGTCTTCTTGACTCTGTATTGCAGAAAATAATGTCTATTCTTGATACTCGACGAGGAGGAACTTCTCTAAACCTCTTGCAGAACGTTTCTTCTCTGAAGTCTTGCTCTACGTGGAAATGCCTTGGTTGTCCACTCCTGACGACGACTTGACTAGAATTCAACCAAACTCTCTCGAGCTACTTTTTCCTCTCTGATCCTTCATAGGTTCCTCTTCTCTTATCACTCTCTGATTATCTCTGATCACTGCTGCTGAGCTCTCACTGATAAATCTGATCTATGGCTCTTACTGATGATCTGCCTTTTCCTACTTCGTCAGTCGTATTTATGCAGTGACATGGGGGCGGGGCCTACGGCAAATGACACAGACTCCCAAGAATTAAACCGGGAAATTTTCTTAGAAGAAATCTAGACAATGTATTGCTTCAGAAATAGCGGCGTTTCTCACGACACTTTCGGCGCCTGTTTGCTTCCCCAACATGCCCGACGATTCTAGAACCATCATGAGAACAGGCACTCCAACACATGCACGAACGCTTCCGTGCTGTAGAACTTCTCGAAGATGCGTTTTCCTTTCCTTTAACTCGTAATTCTTTGCTATGAAGCAATTACCATGACATGCTTTTAAAAAGGGAGGCCAGCTTTTATGTAAATTCCTCCCTCCTCAGTAAAACCGGCCTTATGCCTGATAAGTTCAGTTTTCAACTTTTGTTTTCTTTGTTCAACCCCTCATCCTCTAGTCAAGGCCTAAATTTTCAATGTAATTGTATTTTCTGGGAGGGAGACGAGGTGGAATTTTGAATATATATATATATATAATATATATATATTTATATATATATATATATATATCTATATAATATAATAAATATATATATAATAATATATAATATAATATATATATAATATATATATATATATATATATGTGTGTGTTGTGTGGGTATGTGTGTGTGTGTGTGTGTGGCGTGCATGTTTTATATATATATATATATATCTAATATATATATATAATATATATATTCATATCTATATATATATGTATGTATATATGTATATATATATAACTATATATATATATATATATATATAGATAGATGATAGATAGATATATAGTATAGATAGATAGATAGAAGACTTGTAGGAGGAAGTACATTTCAGGTGGTCCTTAAAATAAAATACATTTATTGCAACGTTTCAAAACACAAAGGTTTCATTTTCATGCTGTAAAGACAAAAAAACAATAAATTAACATTAAAAACGGTAAATTACAAACAAAAGACATAATACATTATAAAAGACAAGATAAAAAAAATAAAAACTGTTAGCAGAACCAACCGTCAAGAGAGAAAGGAAGGACATAAGTCAGAAGGAACAAACCAGAAATGACCGGCAACAGCTCACGTTAGGTAAAGAGTTTTCGAGGAAGACTGCGTGTTCAATTGAGGAACAAGCTGTTTAATAAACAAGGACTCCAGAATTGTCAGTAGTTTGCCATTCGGTGCCCGTCCTAATATTTCAAAATCTTTGTATTGTATATTTTGCTTGCTTTTATTGGCGTGTTGTCTGATATTAGAAAATTCAGGATTAGCAAGTTTGTTACCAGTTCTATAGCTAACGCCCTTATGGCAATCAATTCTGACCCTCAGTAACCTCTGTGTGGATCCCACGTAGGTCCCCAGATTGCATCTAGGGCAATTAAACTTGTACACAACACATGAGGTCATCAAAGGTTCAAATTTACCCTTGAATTTAAACAAACTACCTAAACTGAGTGGGTTTGTTGGGATGATATTAAATCTAATAGCTGGTATATCATCAAATATGAGTTTTCTTAGTGTATCGTAGAAATTTTTGTTATGGCTTAAAGGTACATTTGCATAAAATGGATGCTTAGGCATAGTTGGTAAGGAGACTTTTGGGATAAAAACGTTATTAAGAAGTTTACAAACATACCTGTGAAAAAGTGTAGTGGGAAAATAATTGTGGGTAAAATATTGACGTAAAAAGTTTATTTCTTCGTGATAAAATTCCCAACTAGATGTCAATGAGAAGGCACGATGAAGTAATGTGGATAAAGAATTTAATTTAAAACCATAAAAACAGTGACTATAAAAATTTGAACCTAATCCTATAAAAGTTCTCTTACTGCAAACTGAAGTATTAAAATGATCATATTGTCGTAAGACTAAAACATCTAAGAATGGTAGTTTATTATCACTTTCGCACTCCATAGTAAATTTTATATTTGGGTGTGCCCTATTAATGAAATGAAGAAACCTTTCAGCGTCGTACTTGGATTTAAAAAGCGCGAAGGTATCATCAACGTACTTTTTGTAGAATAGCGGATGGTAACTCAAAGGACAGGTGTCTAAAAAATGCTGCTCCAGGGAGCACATAAAAATGCCTGCTAATATGGGCCCTCATGGAGAACCCATAGCCATACCATCGATTTGAGTGTAACAATAGTTGCAATAGTTTCTTAAAATCAGATTTATTAAAATTATAAAAAAGGGAGTCAGACTCAGGAAAGAGTTTCTTAATAATAATTTCAATAGTCTCATTCACAGGTACAACGTCATAACTGACCATAAAGAGGTCTGAGTCCTGGCTAAGTATGGCTTCTTTGAAGTTGAAGGAATTTTTGATGTTATATTCCTTTTCTGTCAATGGGGAAAGCAAGGGAACAAGGAACTTAGCTAACCTGTAATTTGGGGTATCATATGACGCTAGTATAGGTCTGATGGGAAGGCCTTCTTTGTGTGTTTTAGGAAGTCCATACATAATGCCATAGGTAGAACCGGTACTATAGAGAGAATGGTACTTTTCTTCAGATAATGGTTAATCATAATGGTTAATTTTTCCCAATGCATTCTGTTTATAGTATCCTCGGCGTGTCAGGTAATACCGTAATGCTGAGGGGTTGTCTGTCGGCTGCAGCACTCGCACTATAAGTATTTACTGCATAATAGATGAAGATGGATTTTTTAGCCCTGTCATGGTTGCCATGTTACTTTGTCCGCGTCGTTGCAGAAATGCATTTGCAATGCGACTCTTAACCATATAAAAAATGGAGAAAGCTAACAACAGATTAAGGATCAATCTCAACAGGGAAATGAGACGGTCTAGAGCCTTCGAGGATGAATAGTGGTCCTCGGATAACATCCACAAACCTGTAGATCCCTTAATTATCAACATCGACAGTGATAACGAAGATGATTCGGACCTTGATCGTGACGAAGACTGTGACTAAAGTTCCTGTGATATTCTCAATTGTTCATCTCTTTTCAATCTATGATAATACTTAATACACGCGAGAAAGAGAGAGACAGAGAGAGACCGATTTCATAATTTCTTTACCACTCTAAATAGTAGTGTTAATCATATACTGGGTTGTGATAAACTGTGTGTTTTAATTTTGGTTACCTGATTGTCACGGTGTAATAGTAAAGTAAACATCTCCGTTTTCTTGAAGATGCACTTGTGAACTAAGGTAAACTTGAGAATTTTCAGCCTTCAAATTCATATTCAACAAGTATACTAAGATTATTTAAGTCATAAATCTATTGGTAAATATATATCACCAGCACTTTTGGTCTGTTATCGTCAAGGAATAAAATTCGAGTGACTTTTTAATTATGACAGTTTGCGATGCTGCAAAATAGATACAAACCTCCGAAAGAAAATTAATTTCTTATTATGAATGAGGCAAAAACTGGATACCCTCTTTATACAAAAAGAAAAAAAAACTGCATGTTAAATGAATGAAAAAAAGGGTAATAGATAACATTAATGATAAGTATAAAATTCACGAGGTAAGAAACTCAACTCATTCACTAAACTCAGTACGGTACAAGAATTGCATCCTTATTACTGGATTTAGATTAGTAGAAACGAAATGGCAGTGTGATATGAACAGGGAAACACACATATACAAGGATATTATGATAGTAGTTCCCCCAAAATTATACAAATTTTCTTTTTTTTTTCTTTATAGCAGTTCACCTGCAGAGCATTAAGTAAGTAGACAAAGCTCCTCCTACTTGGGGGATTTAGGGGAAGTGAGGAGGCCTTGGCGAGCAAGGTGACGGTCATACGTCATACCCTCTTTAGTCTATCCCCATTTATATAATTTAAGAAAAATACATTATCAATAATTAAATGAACACAGATGCTACAAAAACAACATATCTATTACATTAAAGTTTACTTAATGTATGTCTGTATATATATATAATATATATAATAATATATATCTATATATATATATATATCTATAATATATATATATATATTATATATATATATATATATATATGTGTATATATATATTATATATATATAGATAATATATATATAGTATATATATATATATAGGGAGGATATATATTTGATAGCCTGAAATGGAGGAATGGTACATCAATTTCAAGGTGTTATTTAGTTATCTAGTTATCCGTGGATTTGAATGAAACTTTTATGGTGGCTTGCTGGATGTTTGAACATTATTTTGCAGCTATAAAGAAAAAATCTGACGAAAATAAATTTTTCAAAAAGGGAATAATTTCGAAAATTTTGAAATAATTTCGACAAAAATCAAAATTATTGCAATATTTTAGGTGGAAAATGGATAATATATGTTTTTTAACGATTAAGATTATAGTATTTATGCAAACAAATAGTAAGAAAAAAAAAGTTTCATGATGTAACTTGCCTATATAGTAGAGACGCACCTTGGACACAAGACAGTTTGATGCTGCAGACAGACGGGCCCGTTGCCTCGCAAACATGTGATGTTTGTCTCGTGGTCTTCCCTAGATGGGCAGCTTTGGCAACGAACACGCTTGGGCAGCTTTACGTGGCCAACGGTAGGAGGCAATCTATGTTCAAGCCCTGCCAACCTGAATACTCGTATATCCGCCATAAGCAAACGGAGGGGCTTGGACAAATTGGCCGATGTGTAATACTGATGACTTGCAAGGGGACCACAAAATTCAAGGGCGACCTCCTTGAGGAACCTTTGCCTTGTCAAACTCTTTGACGATGGCAGGGATGAATAGAGAATATAAGAATTACCAATAATTATATTCGATATCCCATAGAAAAGACAAAGTGGCCAGCGTCGTGTCTTCCAAACACAATTTGATGTAAAACACATCTGATCGAATGAGTCCAAACCCACTTTGTGGCATTATAGAACATCTGATAGTCCGTCATCCATCTTTCGATCTCAGATGGATCATGATGCAGGGAACTCAACAGCATCACTTTTTTAGTACGGCTAACTTGCTGACACCAGAGAGTCAAATTGTGTTCGTAATTGAACACGGCCACTGAGTCCTTGACGGGAAGCACCTTCTCAGAAAGTTCCTTAGGAATATAAGGTTTATGTCGAATGGTGCCACACAAATACATGCCGTCGTCATTGAGTGCCAAGGCGAGAGAAAAAGTCGTGAGGAAGTTATCCGTAGTCACTCTGTGGCCCCTTCGGCGAAAAGCTCTGTTGTGAAAGCTTCTCCTAACATCTGTCCTCTCGGCACCCTGACTTGTCCTTTCCCAAGTAAGCAATGACATTACACATGTAATGCGAATCGGCATCACACACCAACACACACACACAGAGGGGACCACACACACATATATATATATCTATATTTTTTTAACTTTCAAAAAAAAATATAATATATATATATATATATATATATATATTATAATATATACTAGCTAAACATTAAATAGAACAAAGTGAATATAAAATGGAGTAAATAAAAGAACTAAGTCTCCTGAACTAGATTAAGTACTCATCCCCTAAATGTCACAGTCTGATTAATTATGCATTTAAACGGTCAAAGTCTTTTAGAGAACCCATTCCCTATATAATGCCATGAACCCATCTGAAATAAAGAGACATTTATTATATCACTCCAACATGTAAAAGATAATTAAATGAACGTGTACACACTACACTTCTCTCTCTCTTTTCAAAGGGTAACTTTTCCAAAATCTTAATATTTCACTACCGTGCGATGGGTGTGCCCTTGAGTCCTCCTCCAAATATGTTCTATACCACAACACCAGTCATCAAAGAGTGTCATCTTCTTTGGTACCTTGTACTGTTGGGCCCCATACATTACACGTCACGAACACACACACGGACATGCCTTTTGGAATGGCATAGCAACCGAGCTACACCCAGTCATGTGATCTCCGAAGAGGTCGACAAACCCATATCGCATGGTCACCAATTCTGACTGTTCCTTCATTTCAGCACTCTTTGAGGTATCAAGTGCTTGTCGCTAAGCCCTCCTGTCACCAAACGGAAAATACTGAGATTAACAATTCACAACCACACCTATTTTTTAAGATGGCTCGGCCACCTATGTCTTTTATGCACTCCCGTTGCACACCACATCAGCAACTAGTTTATAATGGTTCATAATGTTTGCAAGACAGCCCCCATAACACATATTTTGACTATCAGTATTGATATCATAAACACAATCACTGGAATTGTGTAGTGTTTGCCGAAGAAGAGTGCATCCGCCTCTAAGATAGGCAGAACTTGAACTGCCTCGTGAGTCCATGTAAGTGTTTCACGAACACCTTTGTCGAATAGTTGTAGATCCAGGCTGAGCACGTGAACCATCTTGAAACAATTCAGCATGCGCCCCTCGTAAGTGTATCCAACACCCCCTTGTAGCCGAACTGTAGATTCGACATCTACCGATGAAGGAATCATGACCACCAGCTCGTTGTCAAGGATATATCCCATGACTTCCATGCAAGTGCATCTCACACCTGCCTCATAGAAGATTGTAGACTCCTGATTTGTCCCAGAACATATCCTGAGACGATCCACAAACAACATCTCGTCCATTGCAAAGGTGATCCATAGTATCGCCACTCGTGTGTAGACTCGACCTCTGGTACTGTAGAACCAAGTCGTTTCCATCGCCACCATCACATGAAGTTAGGAATGGAATTATCTAAAGTCCTCGTGTGTCCGTACTTGAAAAGTCTACATAATCAAAGAATAACTAAAGCCTTGCTTTACTACACAAATCTGTCATTAACTAATATACCCAATCTCATAGTCAATTATTAAAAATTCCTCACTAAACAAAATATGATCTTTACCCACTGAATCCTCACAAGTAATCCTGTATTTGACAAACATAATATAAAAAAAAAACCCATAATGTCTAACAGGAAAACCCCTGTACTGTTTGTATAATTAACCTCCATGAAATATAATGCCGAACACCCCTTCTATCTAACTCATATACCCCGATAGATTATACCTCCTGTCTATAATAGAAATGCTACGTAGAGCTTAACCCCGATTACGAACATCCCTTGTAGGAAAAGGGAAAAAACAAAAATAATAATAATAATAATAATAATTGAACTTTCCCCATTACAAAATGTACACAGAGAAAAAAAACATATATATATATATATATTATATATAATATATATATATATATATATAATATATATAATATATATATATATATAATCCAGCATTTTCCACCATAAACGCAACATGTATCATTACGGAACTTGCTGCTGCAACATATCCCATTGACCGGAATTGACCCCTTACATACATCCCCATGGAATGTCATAATCAACATCTCTGAAAATAGTGCAAATCTCCGAGTAATGAACTACAAAAGGAAAGATCAGCAACCGGTCTCATCACAGCATTATCAGCAATAATCCACATGTAAATACCTCATGTGCTCAAATCGCACTGTAGATTTGTCTACTCAGACTTGCAACCTCAGAAATCGTTATCCTCCAAATACCCCAAAACTTTTATACTGACATTATATATCCACATTCCACAAAATTATCCCTAGGACATCACCCGGTTTTATTTACTACCACAAGTAAATAAAACCGGGATATAAACCACAGAAAACCGCAATTCACCCATTATATACTGCCAAATATAACCACTGGTGAAATAAAATACAACCTCTTCACAGAAACCCATGAAACCACAATAAACCTCTCTTGGCTCGTAAAACCACAGATCACTGCCAAAAAATATAACCACAATAAAAAAAATCCACCACCAAAGATTATAGCCACAAGAAAAATCGACCACACAATAGACCACAAAAATTCAGCCCCACTAAACCCATGCACACGGGAACTACCTCAGGCTTATCATAATATTTCTCAGATTAACAGAAATTTGCCATATTATCAAGCCAATTTCCCATGTGAAATGTTTACCTCTGAATCTTACGCCAAAATGCTGCAGTTTGCACATAAGAAAAATAGAAGAAGAAATGAAAGAGAAAAAACATTAAACACATTACACCATCAATTTGTAAAATCCAGAAAAAAAATGTAACTGCGCGACATTATATTAGTTACCACAACTAACTCTTTTCAGTTTTGATATATGTTAATTTTCGACTGACCTGTTTTTTCCTCTAAGACTACAAATCTGTTACCAATCTTTTCCTCAATGACTCTAAAAGGACCCTCAAATTTCGGACCCAATTTGTAATTTAGTTCATTTCTCATGTTGATTTTCGGAAATACATTGTCTCCAACATTGATCTTGGGATCATATGTTTTGCTATTACTTCTTTCTACCATTTCTCGGGTCCTGGCCTCGAGAATGCTGCCGAGACAGGCATGTCTCTCTCTCGCTGTAGGTATTAATGATTCGATTGTATCCTCCCCATGATGAGGTATAGTTAACAGATTGAATATGCCTCGTGCTGGGCAACCAAACAAAGCTCCAAATGGAGACATTTTAATGGAATCACTAATCATAGTGTTAATATTATGTCTAACAATATCAATATATCTGTCCCAATTTTTATCATTACCACCTACAATCTTCCTGAGAGCTTTGAGCACTTTCCTGTTTGCTCGTTCACACAACCCATTAGCTTCAGGTCTGTAAGGAATAATTGTTACTTTCTGTATCCCCATGACTTCCGCTAAACATTCTAAAGTTTTGTTTAAAAATTCTCTGCCATTGTAAGTCAATAAAACCTTGGGTGAGCCATATCTGCAAATTATACCATTAAAAATGCTATAGCTACTTCTTCAGCTGTTTTATACTTAGGTGGAAACATTTCTACTATCCTTGTAAGTTCATCTATTATTACTGATAAGTACTTATTTGCATAACTAGGATATCCATATGCATTTTCTGAAAAGGTCCACTTGATATCCTTGCAGGTTTGCATGCATTGCATACTGTACAGTTTTTCACAAAATATTCCACGTCTTTCCCCATGTTTTTCCAAATCTTTTTAGCATGCACCTCATTATATGTTTTTTTCTATCCCCAAGTGCGGACTACCGAACCTGCAATGTACTATATCCAAAACCACTGGAGTTAGGACCTTCGGAATTATGATCTGTATCGTATCTCCTTTACTTTCACTAGTCCTTAATTTATATCTAAATTTCCTGACTAATAGATTACCTTCTAACTCTAAACCCAAAAAAGGCAACATAACTTTTCCTGACTAATTCCCCTCTAAGAAACTCTTTTGTGTCTGCCAAAATTTCATCTTCATCCTGCCTTTGTTCTATGAGACCCGTATCCCATTGTATAGACTCATTAGTGACTAGCGCAACTTGAAATCCTTCCATGTCATAAAAACTTCTACTAAGGGTGTCCTCTACTACATTTAATTTGCCTTCTATATATATGAGCTTTGCATCAAAATCTCTGATAGTTAGAAACCATCGAGCTCTTTTAGGCGACAAATTGGGCTTATTAAAAAGATCCAATAATGGCTTGTGGTCTGTAAGGACTTCTACTTTATTCCCCATCAGTAGAATTTTAAAATGAACCAAATTTGATACCATTGCAAAAGCTTCTTTATCTATGGTAGCCATAGATCTCTCATTGCTGCCCTTTGTCCTGAACTTCCTGCTATAAAAGGCTATGGGATTGAATTTCCCATCAAACTTTTCCATAAGGCAAGCACCTATACCCTCCTGACTGGCCTCATCATTAATGTGATTGGTTTGCTGAAATCTGGAAATTTCAGAACTGGGGCATTCATTAACGCGTCCTTAAGCTTTTGAAAACTCTCAGACTGGGGTTCCTCCCATTGAAATTGAACGTCTTCCCGTAATATCTGCTAGGGAAGCTGCTATGTTCGAAAACCCTTTCACCAAACCTCCGAAAGAAACCGGCGATACCCAGGAATGACTTAATTTCTTTCTTTGATGTCGGGGTGCGAAAATTCGCATTTGCTTTGACTTTATCGTCATTTACTCTAACCCCTTCCTTGGATATGACATGGCCTAGTTATGTGATTTGTTTTTTCAAGTACGAACACTTAGCTAGCTTAATTTTCAACCCTGCTAATCTAAGCCTCCGAAGTACTTCTGAAGGCACTTCCAGGTGTTGCCCGATCGTGTCTGTTGCAACTACAATATCATCCATATATACAAAAAAATATTTGCCCTATAACTCGTGCAAAACTGTGTTTACCAACCTGGTAAAAGTCATCGGACTGCCTGATAAACCGAACGGCATTCGCGTAAATTCAGTGTCCCTTAGGAACTGAGAAAGCCGTATATTCCTTACTACTCTCGTTAAGAGGGACCTGCAGAAAACCCTGCGCTAAATCAATTAAACTATAAATATTATGTCCCCTGATTTCTACAAAAAGATCCGGTATGCGCACTACTGGATAATGGTCAGGGATTGTCTTTTCATTTAAACGTCTAAAATTGATGCATACACGGACAGAACCGTCCTTCTTAGGCACTGCTAACAAGGGAAAGTTGTATGGAGACACACTAGGCCTAATGATTCCTTCCTCTTCCCATTTATTGACCTCTTTCTCCACCTGTTCTCTGATTTTGATAGGTATGAGGTATGCAGGAATATAAATAGATTTTGTGCCGTTCTCTAAGTTTACCTTATATTCTAACTCATTAGTAAATCCCAGTTTAGCACCTTGCAAGGCTACTGTATCCACAAATTCTGCCAAGAGCTCGCTTACCGCTTCAACATGCTCACCCTAATCCGCATTAGCTAAATGTTCTCTAAATATTCACTTCCTTGATTGCATTTCTGTCTCTGAAAACTCAGATTTCCCCTCTACAATAGCTACTGAACCACTGTCACTACCCCAATCTTGGAGATCTAATACATATGTATTCCTTTGGTATTTCCTACCTGTATCATTACAGCTCAATAATTCTAACCATGTAACACCAGTGTTTGATACACTGCTCACGGATGCCATGCTAATAATCCCTCTTAGCTTTTCGCTACCCTCAATTACACACACATCTGCGGGTTTTCTCACTTCCCTCAACTTGACTTTTACCATAGTCTTTGAACCTGGCATTAACACAACACCCTTTGATAAAACACCTTTATATTTGGGGTTAATACATCCCCGTTCCACGATCCTATAAACAATCACCACAAAATTGGTAACCAATACAATCCCCCCATTGTTAGTATAGTATACATTCAAATATTAGTATCAGTTTCACACCACCATAATGGCCCTTGTCATATTCACCAAAATGTTACCACCGTGGACTCCACTATCTCGCATACATCACCGCAGTTTCCCTTGTATCGTCCAGTGGGGTTTTGATATTACCACTCCCCATAACCTCAGTACATCCCATTAGCATGCCAAACACATCCCTTTTTCATAATCTCCATATCCTCAAGTTCTAATCACGTCCTCAATAAGGAGAAAAAACGCCAGTATTCCGACCTTATACCATTAACAGACCCGCATAGATCAAATCTTGTGTCTTCTACATAAAGGATGGTCCCAGCAAAATCCCTGTTGGCCAACGCAACCCCTTTTTAGTAACAAAAATGGGTTCTATTAATACTCTATCACCGAGCGTAACCGTATTTGAACATAACCCAGTTGTTTAAATCCATTGGCTTGCACATCACACACCATGCTCCGTTTTAGGTTTCAAAGGGTAATGGGAGAACATGGATTGATACAAATTGTGATCCCATCAAGTTGATGCTCTGCTAGTAATCAATAATACTGGGATATCATGTCCGTCCACTGCTCCATAAACTATGGTCCTGGCTCTTGGGCGTCCCCCACGTGACCCAAGGGCACGCACTAATCATCTGTACCCTTTTGTTGATCGGCCCTTCAAAAATTTTCGCCGATCCCTTTGTCCTCTATAAGTGACTTCCTTGGAAGCTCTCATATTATACTCTCGAACTTTGAGGTGTAGGCCTTGTATCTTTCCGATCTGAGACGACAAGATTGCCATAGTTGACACACTCTTACACTTCCCAATATTTAACTCTACACTTTTCTTTTGGTGCTTCTGATTTATTACATTGTAGCTTCACTGCTGTGGCCTTTGATCATCGATCTTCCTAATATCTTTAACTTTTGCACACTAATGGGGAGAAGGAATTCTGTGTCTACTTGGTCACCCTATTTTCTCAGGCCTGTCACATAAAATTGTACTATCTACAGTGGGACATTTAGATATTATGTTTCTGCATTTGGCGTAATTATTCATCTGATGTAGGTTCAATCCTTTATCAACTTCCACTATTGCATCTGGTAACATGTGCAACAACATCGCAAATGGATCAGTTTAGGTAAATTTATCAAGTGAGACACAGCCCCTTTAACCCACTTAAGGTTTCAGTTTTCTATCCATTCTTCCGCCGAGTCAAAAGTTTTGAGCTATGTTCGAATGAGTCTGTTTGTGCTTTCCATATTTTTATATAGCCCGCTCAGATCCTCTACCATAGCCCTGTTGTCTTTGATCCATAATGTCTTCTCTTTAAAAATGCTTGCAAATCAGCCCATGCTGACCATTTTGCATATTGATAGCTCCTGCAACGATAGGCAAGTCACCCTTATTGAAACATAACAAGCTTTTGCCTCTCTGAATGCCTCTACATCATCCTTTTATCACCTTTGCTCTTAAATAATTATTTGCACTTCAAGTAAAGATTTGTACTGGCTGTGAAAGAACTCCCGTCTCACAACTCCACAATGAAGTCACCCAACGGCACTAACATTCTTAATCAGTGAGCAGAGTCTGCGTACCACTTTCGTCCCCTTTGGGCTCTCTTTACGAAAGCTCTTATTCCTTACCATCTTCCAACCTCAATAACATTGAATGTATATATCAAACACAAATCCCAATCCAGAAAAATAATTATACTCATTCCCTCATTAAGATAAAAAAACAAACATGCCCAAGCTCAGTAAATCAACCATATGAACAGCTGTTGAATATTAAATTACAAGGTCCCAATGCCTGGAAACGATAGAAAAAACAGGAGAAGACAAAAAAAAAAAAGTTTGAGAGAAACAACCGCTTCGCTCAGCAAACAATCCGACCCGTTTTGCTCTCTCTCTCTATCAGACACTCGCCACTGATCCATCCTCACCTTCTCTCTCTCTCTCTCTCTCGGTCTCTCTCTCTCATCTCTCTCTCTCTCTATCTCTCTCTCTCTCTCACCAGGCGTAACACCACAACACCAAATATCCTGTATTTATGGTTACCAAAACAAAACCCCATTTTCACCGATCTCGAGGGTCATCAAAAATAAAACACACTTTTGAGCAAATTATCACCAATAAAAAAGAGAAAAAAAAGAAGAAAGAAAAGGAACTTATGAAATTACACTCATGCTTCATATGAACTGAAGCCCAACTTGTATAACCCATTGCAAGTGCGCGTACCTTATTCACCACGTCCGATAAACACTTTAATATTACAAAAAGTACACTTCATTTCCCGAACCCCGAAATATAGACCACACACATGGCGTTTGGCTAAAGACACTGGCTAGCCCGAGGGACATAGCCTCGAACCTGAACCCTAATCCTAACCGTAATACCGAGTTGCTTGTGACATAATTACAACCCTTTTCCCCCAAAAAAATATGACCAATCAGCTATAGTCTCTTTGGGTGTACCTACGCCTTATCCAAGCGTTTTACCACTGCCACTACATCTTCCGAGTCTTTACGACTTATGGCACTCGTCTACAAATTAAACAAACAGGCAACCCTCTTTCCTTTCTTTGCTGGTTATTCTTCTGCAAGAACTAAAAATGCAAACTGTGCTAATGAATCCTCGTAGATACAAAAATATACTTTTTATTTCCCAAATTACCTAAATATTAAATGGAACAAAATAAATTAACAAACAGAGTAAATAACACCAATATGTTTCTGACATAAGAAGTTACCTCATTCCCTCTAATCCTCTTACCATAGGTTCCTTTTTTAAGTATAAGGATAGATTAAACCCTCTGATGACATCGAATGCTGTGTATTTATTTTCTTGCTCCGATGTAGTCAGGGGAAATATGTCAGTACCTCTCGTAGCTTACTGAACGTCCGCACGAATGTCACAGAGGTGGTTAGCTACCTACTGGGGGTCCAGCTGTTGAGTCCTGAGTTTCCCAATATAACGATGCTTGCAAAACATGCAAATGACCTGTTGAATACGTCAGTTACAATTTGTCGAGGGCTTCCGTATCACAGCTGCCTTCCCCCCCCACCCCATGCCCTCTTTTCTTAGTATAAGTTTACCCTGGTACTTTGTAACGTTTCTCTTGTTACTCATATGATATCTTGGATGGTAATACCTTTCTCCTGGCATTTAAACTGAAATCAATCATCAATATATAAATATAGAATATATATTTATATATTATATATATCTATATATATATATATGTATATATATATATATATCTATATCTTTTATAATATATTAGTATCTGGTATATATATATCTCTCTATATATATATATTGATTGATTTGATTCAGTTTAAAATGCCAGGAGAGAGTATTACCTCCAAGATATAATATGAGTTGACAGGAAAATATATTTTTAGTAATGCCAACATGTCATCTTCTCGTGATCAAGGTCGAGAGTTCTTGGTTGAAATATATTGTGAGAGAATAAGGACATCTGAGTATTGTCCTCTATAGACC
>NC_061109.1:36554636-36559636 GCF_015104395.2 Macrobrachium nipponense
AAGGATTAATAGGTAACACTATCAGAACTTGTAAACAAACAATCACATAACATGACAGACATACTTACGACAAAATTATAACTCTAAGGCAACTGATTTTTTATTTCAAGTCAGTAATTAGATCTCTGAGGTCATTCTTAAACAGTTACAGATACAAGGTTCTAATGAAAAGGCCACAGGGCGAAATCAGGACAAGTCAGTGACGCTTCCAATCAGCCACAGGAGCTATAAGTTCATATCGATTCTAGACCGAACCTTACAAATCACCCTCGATACTCGTGCTTTCCGTAATTAAAATCGATATGACCCCGTCTACAATGTTAGCCATTCGAGCGTTTGACAGCACGTAGCCCTTTTGTTATGAAAATTATCACAATCGAACCGTGATCCATTTTATATATCATTCAAGCTAGCAAAATGTCCTTTAATATCTAAATTCACTTTACCTCCCAAATGTATATTTTAATATATGTACCGAGGGGAATTTTTGAGTTTGATATAATTTCGTCCCCCCTGGGATCGAACCACCGTCCACGTGACGGACGAAAGCAGACATTCAGTGACGCTATCCAATCAGCAACAGAGACGCTATAAGTTCATATCATTCTGACCTACAAATCACCCTCGATCTCTTGCTTTCGTATTAGAATCGATATGGAACCCCTTCTACCATGTTAGCCATCAGCGTTTGACATCACGTAGCCTTTTGTTATGAATATTAGTCACATCGAACCGTGATTCATTTTATATATTCATTCAAGCTACACATGTTCTTAATATCTAAATTCACTTTACCCTCCCAAATGATATATTTTTCATATATGTACTCGAAGTGGAAATTTTTAAGGTTGATAATAATTTCGTCCCCCCATGGATCGAACACCGTCCACGTGGACGGGGGGGGGAAAAAAAAAATAAATCAGGACATCAGTGACGCTTTCCAAATCAGCAACAGAGGCGCTAATATAGTTTCATATCGATTCTGACCTTACAAATCAACACTCGATCATGATTTCGCCCCTGTCCCCTGGACGTGGTTCGATCCATGGTGGGACGAAATTATTATCAGCTAAAAAAATTCCCCTTCGTACATATATGAAAATATATCATTTGGGAAGGTAAAGTGAATATAATATATTATGTGTATAATATGATGTAATATTATATATATATATATATATATATATATGTGAAGTAATTTACTGTAATACAAACATTAGAATATTGAAGAAAAAAGGCCCAAAACACTGTTTAACTTGCAACCTTATATTTCGAGCATTCCTTCTGTGCTCCTAATCACATGGTAGAATTTTGACCTAGGATGTCTTACAAGAAGTAATATATGAAAACCATACGCAGCAAGTCTCTATTGTGACCCGAATGTAGGAATTAAACTATTCCCTGTGTGTCTTCTATCTAGCCTCATTAACCCCCATTTGGCGACTCGTCTGATGGTCGGAATGTTTCTTGTTCTTGGCATTGCTGAGAACAGCCTAAGAATTAACTCGCCATGTCATCCAATTTCTAGTGTCCTCCTGAACAGGTTCATATTCTTTGGTTTTTGATTGAAATGGTAAGCAGATGCTAGCAGCCTTCCTTTGTACGGAAAGTTGGAGGAAATGAGGCAAGAAGACCCAGGGCTAGGTAATGTCTATTCCTTTCCTGTGCCACCAATAGAGACTTACTGCCACACCTACACTTAGGTTTGTATATCTACTCTTGTAAGACATCCTATGTCCATTATTTCAACAATGATCAGGACTAGGAGGATTGCTTGAAATTGATTGCAACGTTCAATAGTTTTTACTGTGCCTTTTTCTAGACCTACGGACAAACACACACTCAAACACTCACACATATTACAACTTTATATATATATATACATATATATATATATTTATATATATATATTATTATTATATATATATATATACTATATATATATATATACACAACACACACAACACACACGACACACACACACACACACATTCCACACAACACACATGTATATCTATATTATATATATATATCTCTATCTCTATTCTTCTCTCTATATATATATTTCATAATATACAATCTATCATCTATATGTTCTGTATGTATATGATATATCTATTATATATATATTATCTATATCTATCTATATTATGAGATATATATATATTAATATATATACCCCCACACACACTATATAGTTATATATAGTATATATATATCATATCTTCTCTATATATATATATATATATATATATATATATTTTATAATATATAGTATCTATATATATATAGTATATATATATCTGATATAATAATATATATTATATATGTCTATCCACACACACACTTATATTATATATATATATATATATATAATATTATATATCTATGTTATATATCATATCTATATATATTTATATAATATATTACATATAGTATATAGCTATATATATAATATATATATATAATTTTATATATATAATATATATATTTATAATTCTAAAACTTCTCTCTATATATATATATGCTCTCTATCTATCATAATACTATAGATATCTATCTGTATCATATAATCTACATATATATATCTATTATCTATCTCTATATCTATATATATATTATATATCTATATATTTATGTTTATCTATTCTTCTATCTAATATATCTTCTCATATCTATCGTCTCTCTTCTCGGTCTATCCTCTCTCCTCTTATATGCTGTATATCTCTTCTCTCTCCTCTCTACTTCTTCTCTATATATCTATGTATATATTATCATCTCTCTCTCTCTGCTCTCTATATTTACCTTATATATCATCTATCTATCTATATATATATCTACTATATCTCTATTTCTCCTATTTCTACTGTCATATATGTCTATCATATACATACATGTATCTCTCTCTATATATCTCTAATATATATCTCTCTATCTCTCTTCTAATATATCATTACTAATATATATATATTATATCTATATATATATATATATTATATATCAGTTCACTACAACGGTCCCTTAATATCTAAATTCACTTTACCTCCCAAATGATCTATTTTCATATATGTCCGAGGGGAATTTTTTTATTGATAATAATTTCGTCCCCCCATGGGATCGAACCACCGCCACGTGACGTCTGACGAAATCAGGACAGTCAGTGACGCTTATCCACATCAGCCACAGAACGCTATAAGTGCCTATCGTTCTGAACCTGGTACAAATCACCCTCGAGCTCGGTGCTATTGCGATAGTTAGATCGATATGGACCACGTCTACCATTGTTAGCCAATCGAGCGTTGTGACGCGTAGCCTGTGTTAGAATAATTATCACATCGAACCGTGATCCATTTATATTCATTCAAGCTAACAAATGGCCTTGTGAATATCTATATTCACGTGAACCTCCCAACTGATAGTTTTCATATATGTACCGAGGGATTTTTTAGGGAGAAGATTTGTCGTCCCCCCAGGGGAGCGAACCACCGTCCCGTGGACGGGACGAAATCAGGACAAGTCCGTGGACGCTATACAAGCAGCCAACAGAGACGCTATATTCATATCGATTCTGACTTACAATCACCCTAGATCTCGGTGCTTTCGTAATGAATCGATGTGGACCTCCGTCTACCATGTGTGCCATTCGAGCGTTTGACAGCTAGTCGTATCCCCTTTTGTTAGATAATTATCACATCGAACCGGACCATTTATATATCAATTCAGCTTACAAATTCCTTTAATATCTAAATTCACTTTACCTCCCAATGATATATTTTTCATGTATGTACCGAAGGGGATTTTTTTAGTTGATAAGAAATTTCGTCCCCCCATGGGATCGAACCACCGGTCCACGGGACGGGACGAAATCAGGACAGTCAGTGACTCTATCCAATCACCAACAGAGACGTAAGTTCATATCCCCCCATGGGGGAAAACGAACTTATTATCAACTAAAAAAATTCCCCCTTCGTACATAATGAAATATATCATTTGGGAGTAAAGTGATTTAGATATTAAGGAGATTTGTAGCTTGAATTGATTATAAATGGTCACGGTTCGATGTGATAAATTATTCATAACAGAAGTCTACTGCTGTCAACGCTCGAATTGCTAACATGGTTAGACGGGGTTTCCATATCGATTCTATTACGGAAGCACCGAGATCGAGGGTGATTTTGTAAGGTCAGAATCGATATGAACTTAGGCGTCCTCTGTTGGCTTTATTGGATGCTCACGACTGTCCTGATTTCGTCAACGTCCACGTGGCGGTGGTTCGATCCATGGTGTGGACGAAATTATTATCAACTAAAAAATTCTCCTTCTTACATATATGAAATATATCATTTGGGAGTAAAGTGACATTTAGATATTAAAGGACCATTTGTCGCTTGAATTGATATATCTATATATCTATATATATTATATATATCTAATAATTATAATATATTATATTATATATATATTATAATATAATATATATATATATATATCTTTATGTATATATATACCTATATGTATATATATATATCATATATATATAATCTATACTTATATATATATATATATATATATATATAATCTATATATATCTATGGATTTATATGTATAGAGATATATATCTATATAAGATATATATCTATATATATATATATATATATATAATCTCATATATATCTATGATATATATCTATATATATATATTTATATATATAATATGTAAATATATACATATATCTATAATAATTATCATATATATCGATAATATATATATATATGGGTATATATACTGTAAGATTTTATATATATGTATATATCTATATATATATATATCTATATATATAGATATCAATTCAAGGACAAATGTCTGCCGCTCTTATATCTAATTCACTTTACCTCCAAATGATATATTTTCATATATGTACCGAAGGGAATTTTTTAGTTGATAATATTTCGTCCCCCCATGGGATCGCCACCGTACCACGAGGACAGGTGACGAAATC
>NC_061109.1:36564636-36577136 GCF_015104395.2 Macrobrachium nipponense
CCAATAGAACGAATATTTAGCCTACTGTTTAAAATGTTTACACAGCCATAAAATATCAGTTCTGAGTATGACGAGGTTCGGTAAAATATATTTGTCTGTACACTTTCTTTGATTTTTATGTTTATAGTTTTTTTTAAGTATGTATGAAAGAGTTCACATCCGTCTCTAATTTCTCATGGATAATTTATTTATGACTGTACAACGGATTTACCAAAAAATCATGGACTTATTCTGAACCCATTTTATTAATACTTCCCATATTTAGGCAGTATAGAACATTACATTTAAAGCTAAATTTCTTGTCCTATTTCATTCCTTCGTTTGGAGTAATGGAAGGATTGCATATCATTCATAAAAAGAATTACTCAAGGGTGTCCTTGGACTTACAGAGAGTGGGGATGGGGGCCAGGGGTGTGGGTAATTTGGGGAGATGATCGTAAAGCCTTCGAATAAGTAAAGGTTTTACCTCAAAGGTGAGAAGTTGGTTTAGTAAGGGTATGTAGTCTCAGAAGTCATAGCAACAGTATCATCAAATCGTGATGTGAAAATTCCTTCATGATCAGGCATGTCTAGTTGTAATCCTATCTAACATTATGATACTGCACAAAAATCCGTTGCTGTAACGGAGCTGGTGTTGCCCATAGACTTAGTAACTAATGTGATAAATAAACTCTACGAGTTTATCATATCTCAAGTCATTTACTGTATATCATAGAAGTATATAATTTTAAATAATATTCTTTCCTGCGATTCATAATTCTGTAACAAGGTTTGTCCTTAGGTTTACTTGGGTGTTTGTTTAGGTTTAGTGGTATTGTGTTTTTAGCTATAGTGGAAGATGTATTTAGGTTTAGCAGGGTGTGTTTTGGTTTAGCAGGGGACGTGTTTAGGTTTAGGTAGAGGTGTGTTTTAGGTTTAGTTAGAGGTGTGTTTAGTTTAGTGGTGGGTTAATGGGATAGTTACCATAACAATATCTGGATAAATCGGACAGTCTCCAGAGTAATACCTGGATAAAATGGACTGTCAGCATTGTTGTGACCCTCCTCAAAAGGCTAACATCAAACCAGAAAACAAAAATACACACTTTCTAACAAGTGTCCTCCAAATTTAAAGTCACAGGGGGTGAAATAATCAGTGTGTGCCAATATTAACAGTGAGGGATAACTAATACCAGAGATAAAAAACTAAAGTTTATTACAAAAGTTTTACAGTTAGAAATGATTAACAGAACCTCTGAAAATACAATAAAAGTGAATGTCAATCACACAATGAAAACAAAATTCAAGCAAATCACCTACACCGTTAATGATAGAATAAATAAAACATATACCAAATAAAGAGGGGGATCTGAAAGGTTAAGGAAATGTCTGCCAGATGGAAGCCTAACAATTTACAATACTGATGAAAATTCTATTTACTAAACACTAACCACAAAAAGTCTAAACCTCCACGGGGATCCTCCTGGAGTAAGCAGACACTGCTGGACCATAGGGCGTGACAGCAGCGGACAAATAAGGCAGGGATAGCTTGTCCCACAAGACTTCAAGGCCCGCAGACAAAGGCTACAAGGCAGGAATAGCTTGTCTCGATATTTCAGGGTTTGAAATCAGGCCTGACCACAACACAACGGACTCAAGTCTCTCAGCATTAATAAAACTGTAACGACTTATACCTGCACTCGGCGAGGTCCCCGGGGCAAATAATACTGGCCCAAGGTTACAGCAAGAGGAGAAGTAGCATCGTGGACAGCTCCAGCTCAAAATAGGGAAAATTCTTCCAGAAATGCGGAGTTAACTTGATATAGTCCCAGAATCAGACTGCCATACCTGGACACAGGGACTTCCAAAGTCACCTCGGAATACTCCAAGGAAACCGAAAACAGGATTCTAGGAATAAAAAGGCCAAGGATCAAGAACAGGAATGAAAACTCAAAATAATGTGGAGGAAGAAAACTTAAAACCCTGACGTGCTTACTATAGTAGATGGCAAATTAGGGTAAACTAAAGATAATGAATCTAATCCAAAACAAAAAGAAAAGGCCAAAGTTCTAACACCTCCACACATACAAAAAAATTAATTCAACAATAACTTGACTTATGGACAAGGTCTTTTGTTAATACATCTGTTATAGTTAGCAAACAAAGTTAAGAAGCTTAAAATTATAGCATACAGATTTGGCTTATACAATTTTTTCTTTTAATACCTAAAATAAAAATATATACATACATATACATATACACAACATATATAACACAGGTTACTGCTCAACTCCTCACTTCACAAAACTGTCTCTCTAGAACAGTCTAAAGCAACCATAATATTCCTGATTTTAATAACAAACGGCCCCATAATATAAAGCATCTACTTTACACCATAACAAAGAGTCCTGAGAAATACCCTTCCCCAATAGGCTCTTAAGCCAAGTGACAAAACCAATCACAAATTTTGAAATATGATTAATTCTAAAACGGTTTATTTTTTCACGGAGGATAAACCTGAAATCTTATATCAACATAATAGGGCCACATTGCCCTAACACTCTAAGGGGTAATTAGGACCCAAACCTCCGTACCTCTCTAAGCACCTTAATACATAGTTCACCATCACCACAGCCTTTATCTTAATCTTTGCCAGGGATATGTTTTAGTTGTTGGTCCCATTCCTGCAATAATATACTCCAACGAGCCAACCTTTGATATTATTCTTAAACGATTGAGAAACGTGAATGAGTTGTGGTCGGTTAAGACTAGGATAGGAGAATCTGTGGAAGAAAGATAGAAATTAAAATGGTTAATGGACATAACTAAAGCCAAAGTTTTCTTCTCCACCGTGGAATGTTTCCTCTGAGGAGGTGTTAACTTCTTCGAGAAGTAGGCTACCAGATGAGATATCCTTTGCTCATCCTGTTGCAGTAGTACTGCCCCAACTCCAACATCACTTGCATCCGTAGAAAGTGAATAGGGGATGTTGAAATTGGGGGCTCTCAATACTGGAAAGCTTAATAAAACATTCTTGAGCTACTCAAAAACCTTTTGAGTCTCTCTATTCCAAACAAAAGCCACCTATTTTTTAAGAAGGTTACTAAGGGGATCTGCAATGTGTGAAAAATTCTTTACAAAACGCCTATAGTACCCAACTAGGCCAAGGAATCTTCCAACATCCCTCCAGCAGGAAGGGACTGGAATCCTCTCTACTCCCTCCACATTAGCTCTCTTTGGAGCCACCTTTCAATTACCAACTATTTGCCCTAAATACACCATTTCTGCCTTAGCAAAATGCATTTACCCAAATTCACAACCAAACCAGCTCTTCTCAACACTTTAAATATAGCTTCCATGCATTTCAAATGATTTTTCCAATCGTCACTATAAATTACAACGTCAATGATGTAAATCACACAGCCCTCCAAACCATAGACCACAGAATTCATTAACCTCTGAGAGGTTGCAGCTGCATTCTTCAACCCAAATGGCATCACCCGACAAGGCCCTGGCACATTTAGTTAGTGACACCTGCCAGTAAACTTTAAAAAGATCAAACTTACTAATATACTTTGCTTGCCCCAACCAATCAATGCAGTCCTCCACTCGAGGCAGGGGGAAACTATCGGAATGGGTAATCTCATCCAATTTTCGATAGTCTATGCACATCCTGTATCCTCTATCAGATTTTTTTTACCAATACCACAGGTGAGGACAAAGGACCATCACTCGGCTCAATGAGACCATGTTTTAACATATACTTCACTTCCTTGGCCACGACCTCCCTTTTCATAGAATTCAAATGGTAGGGGGACTGCTTGACTGGAAGGGGATTACTTACATCTACGTTATGCTCCAAAATTGATGTACGACCAGGGACACCAAAAAAAATCCTTATAATGATACATTAACTTTTTCAACTCTTCGTTTCTCCATATCCAAATGTATAACTAGATTATCAAAATTTTCCAACGAATTCTGATTCTCAGAAGGCCAACACTCCTTGTCAACTAATTTACTCTCATCAAAAATATCTGAAAAAGAATCATAATCATCATTATTACAATTTCTGACAAAAGCTATAGGAATTGCATTTCCCCTATCCACAAATTTCTTGAACATGTTTATATGGCAGAGTTGATGTGGTTTCCTGCCCTCAGGGGTCTCCACCAAATAATTAACTTCATTAACTTTTTTAATTACCTTCCAAGGACCAGAAAAAGAAGCCCTTAAAAAATCCCCCGGTATAGGCAACAACACCAACACCTTTTCGCCTACAGTGAAACTATGAGGGTTGGATTTCTTGTCAAAATAATATTTAATTTTACCTTGGTTGTTTTCCAAACTTTTCCGAACAAACTCCCATGCCTTAGTCAGTTTCTCACCAAGTCCAGACATATAGTCCAACAAAATGTCAGGACTGTCACTGCCCCAAACTTCTCTTATAACTTCCAGAGGACCACGAACACTGTGCCCAAAAACTAAATTGAAAGGAGACAGACCCAACGACTGACCTGGAGATCAACGAAAAGTGAATAATAGATATGGAAGTTCCTTATCCTACTCAGACCCATGTGCTAAACAACATTTCTTCAACATGAACTTCAACATTTGCTGGAACTGCTCCAGAATGCCCTGAGTGTTAGGATGATACAGGTGTGATGTGACATGTTTAATCCCCAACTCTGCCATTTTATATCTGAAGTACCTACTGGAGAAATTAGAGCAGTTATCACTTTGGATTACCTTAGGGAGCCTAAACTTTGTAAAGAAATTTATCAAAACACCAACAATCTTTATACTTCTGATCGTATGGAGGGAATAGCTTCAGGAAAACGGGACATTCTATCTGTAATGGTAAACATATATTTATTCCCACTCCACGATCTAGGCAGAGGACCAACTACGTCAATTATAGCTTCCTTGAAACGTTCTGACACCAAAGGAATTGGGATTAACGGCACCTTCAGAATCAGTTAGTTTGGTTTTCCTACCTTCTGACAAATACCACACCCATTGACAAACTTCTTCACATTAGATTTCAAACCTGGCCACCAAAAGTCGGACAGAAGTTTCAACCCTGTCTTCAGAAATGCTCTGACAAACCACCTCACACTGGTCATTATCCACCTCTAGACCTGCTGCACCTGTACAGAATATAATTAATTATCTGGTATTGAGGCACTGTCAAATCGAACAGAGGTAAATTATGGAACTCCATCTTCTGTGCTTCGATAAGTTCTTCCCTTGTCCAATTTGGTTTAACAAAATTATCCCCACTACTACTACCATTAGTATTACTACTTTCTAGGCTACTTCAGTCTAAATTGGTTGTTGGCTCTGCAGCGTCAACAACCCTAGCGTGAGAACGAGTACCTACAGAGAGTTAAGGGTTTACCATCAAAATGGGACAAGTAGTTTTTATAAATTACTTTGTTACCCAAAACGATTTCTATATCTTTCACAGGGAACTTTTCCACAAGAGCCAATTTAATACTTCTAGAAAATGACGACAGACCAAACAAAAAACGTGGGAAGAAATTTCAATGCCTGCACCAAATTAATCACTGGACTAACAAACGACCCAGGGGAGGTCAGCGAGGGAGAAGGCGGGTTAGCCCCCCATTTTTCTCTTTCGAATTGCCTTTCTTTCTCTCTCTCTCCTGCCCTAAACTTTTCCATCTCAAACTCTAAAGTTTGCAACTGAATTTGTCTTTCCAACAATACCACTGTTACCACCGATTTCATCTCCCTATCACCGTCTGATTTTACAGACTCAACACTTTCATAAATAGTTAGCAAAACAACCCTTTTAGCTTAGAGTTATAGGATGTCCAAAAATGTATGTTCAGATTTTGCATAACATAATGTAAAAGTATATAACGTAGAATGTAAAGAGAGAGAGATTAACTTTGTCCGTTCCAAGATAGAATTGTTTCCGTAATATGTCAACGCCTCGAGATAAGAGACCGCGAAGTCTCCGTATTGTTTCCACAACTTGTCATCACCTCAGATTAAGAGATTAAGAGATCTCCGTTGTGTTTTCGATACATGTCAATCTTATACAATTTTACTCGCTCCACTTCTGTTTGGAACATGTAGAGAGCATACAATACATGACTGGTTTCATACGTGTATGTCTTTGCCAAATACCACGTGAATATTTCACGATTTTTCAGCAAAGTTACGTCATATTAGAAGTTTCTAGAAAGATTGCACCATCTTTCGCAGGTCCAAAACATTTTGAGCCTGTCAGTCTCTTGAAGTTGCCCATACAAGGAAAGAGCATTCATTAGAGACTTTGAATTCCTGGTGTTTAAATCTCTCTCTCTCTCTCTCTCTCACGCCACTTTTGATTTCATATCAACATAATGTAAGTTGGTCACTCGTAACTTTTAGATTTCGGATTTCTCAGAGTTATTTAGTATTGTTTAGCGTTTTTTGTGGAATCTGAACAAACATTGTACAAGTGTGTAACGGCGCCTTTTCTTTTGAGAAATATTGTGAATTGTCTGGTGAAAGTTTTTGGAGTTAGCTGCAGCAGAAAGAAAATTGGTACCAAGGTAAAGTGTTTCTATAAGTTTATTAGTTGCAACTGATAGTTACATGGTTTTAGAGCGGCAGCCCGGACCGTTGAGATACAACGAACGAGATACCGACTGTAACCCCTACTGGTATTTAGGACTATACTTGTAAACTGTGAAACTGACCGTCTGCCGAAAATATACGGGTGGCTTACTTAACAAGCACCACTAATTGCTTGTTAGATTTTGGGTCTAGATCCAATATATGAGATACCAGATGAAACTAATATATTATATATCTGCACACTCTACTGATTATAGAATGACCAGTGACAGACATTTTGGAGGGTGGGTTCCCCCTGACAGACGCACTGAAAAGGGGGGATTAATTGGATCTAGATCCAACTTAGGAGATACCGAGTAAAATTTACACTACAGTAGCACTGCACATCCTAGAATACTGTGGTGGTAATGACAGACGTTTTAGTGGGTGGTTACCCCCTGACAGACGCCCCACAACGAGTGGGGAGGGGGAGACAGGATCTGCATCCAACATTGGAGATACCAAGTAAAATTTGTACTACAATTGCACTGCACATCCTAGAATGCTGTGATGGTAATGCCAGACATTTTAGTGGGTGGTTACCCCCTGACAGACACCCCACAAAATAGTGGGGGGAGGGGGAGGGGAGACAGGATCTGCATCCAACATGGAGATACCAAGTAAAATCTGTACTACAATAGTTCTGCACATCCTAGAGTACTGCGGTGGTAATACCAGACATTTTAGTGGGTAGTTAGCCCCTGAGAGACACCCCACAACTAGTGGGGGGAGGGGGAAGGGGAGGGTGAGACATGATCTCCGTCCAACATCGTAGTACCAAGTAAAATTTGTACTACAATAGCACTGCACTTCCTAGAGTTACTGCAGTGGTAATGACAGATATTGTAGAGGGTGGTTACCCCCTAACAGACACCCCACAACGAGTGGGGGCGGGGGAGGGGGGAGGGGGAGCCATGAACTGCATCCAGCATTGGAGATACCAAGTAAAATCTGTTACTACAATAGTTCTGCAACATCTTAGAGTACTGCGGTGGTAATGACAGATATTTTAGTGGGTGGTTTCCCCCTGACAGACACTCTACAACGAGTGTGGGGGGGGGAGAGGGAGGGGGAGACAGGATCTCCCTCCAACAACATAGTACCAAGTAAAATTTGTACTACAATAGCACTGCACATCCTAGAGTACTGTGGTGGTAATGACAGACATTTTGTGGATGGTTTTACCCTCTGGCAGACACCCCACAACGAGTGGGGGGAGGGGGAGAGGGAGGGGGAGACAGGATCTGCATCCAACATTGGATATACCAAGTAAAATTTGTACTACAATAGCACTGCACATCCTCCGAAAGCTGTGATGGTAATGCCAGCCATTTTAGTGGGTGGTTAGCCCCTTCACAGACATAACCATACGATTGGAAGGGAGAGATGGGACACCTTGAAATATTTCAAAATCTATCATAGGCAGTATTAATATTAGAATATGGTAAGTATCTGAAAAATCGTGAGCCTGATTAAAATGTAAAGGCAAAAAAATTCAAGAAATATTGTGATGTTTCAGGATAAGAATTACTGCCGGAGTTATTCTTTTTAAAATTCCTTATTGAAGTATAGAATATTTCACTTCATTAATTTCATCACATCTATATAAATACTATGTGCGAGACTAACTTTTATGTGTGAGACTTGCTAATATTTTATTTATATATCAATATATATATATATTTATATATATATATCATATATATAGTTATCTTTACGTATATATATATATACATATATATATATATATATATATATATATATATATATATACATATATATATATATATATATATATATCATATATATATATATATATATATATATCTATATATATATATATACTATTCATATATTAGCAAGTATTATGTATTAGCAAAAGTGGTGTGCTGAGCCATTATTGAATAATTAAAACCCACATATGATAGACAATCTCAATTCCTCTAAGAAAAGAAATGTAAGATAAGTTTTTTTCGTTTTAATAGCGTCTTTTCTTGCCTAAGTTAGGACACGCAGCCATGTCGAGGTTCGTAGCCCAACGTGTTTTTACCATAACTGAATTGTTTCTTTAGTTGCTGTGGTTTCGTGTGGATGAAATGAAATTTTTTATCGGATATGGAGTTCGATTGATATTAAGACCAAAGTCCCATCATAGAGAGCCGTTTTAACACCCGCACATTCACAAAGAGATGATGTGTCACAACACAAATAATTACTGGAAACGGAAAATGTGAATGAATTGTTCAGGATAAGCTAACTATAAAGATTAAAACACTTTCCCCCATTTTTATTCCCCCTCCCGAAGTTGAACGATCATAGAACTTGGAGCTCCGACTCCCAAACTTAAGTTGGCCTATAATATCAGTCAATTATCTAATAGTTAGTCCAACAATTTTTCGGCTGCGTTCACTCAAATTGATCTGTACACTATCACCAAGTATCAGGTACCATATATATTCAGGGAAGAAAATCTAAATCAAATAAAAATGGTACGCAAGTTTGATGTTTAAAGCCAGCTGAGTGCGTTTTGTCTCTTAACTTCCCACCCCCGACACGCACCACAGGCAGCTATGTAATGTGTTTCAATACATTCATCTATAACTGGCTTTGACGACCATTATTCGGGCTAATTTTATCCCCAGTAATATTTTTTTCTTTATTTGGTTTTTACATTACATCCAGTAGACAGGCACTAACATCTATTATCATACTCACGTTCATAAAAATCGGGGACAACCGAATGTGCAAATATGTCAGCTGAGTGCAAGGCATAGGGCGTCAATCCACTGGAGTAGCGATCCCTGCCCGAGAGTGACTTCGGAAGGCCCATATTGAAAGGTCTCGGTCCAGCTCTTAGATTTATATTTTTCTTACTATTACCTTTAAAATCATTATTATACTATTATTATTCCATATTATTATTATTATTATTATTATTATTATATTATTATTATTCGACCAAATTCACAGAGAAAAATTAAAAAAGACCTTACGAAAAACACACCCTAAGCACTACAACCATTGTGGTCAGGCCTAAGAATCTGCTCTTGGATTTAAGCAGCGTCCAAGCATAAATTGGGTTTGTGTAAATACAGGATTTTCTTTGCATATGGTAGCGAAGTACTAAATAACAGTAATGTAGTACAATCACTAAACACCAACACTCAATGCACTTACTCAGTAAGCACTCACACTTGCATACATTCACTATACACCACACACACACACACCCACACACTTAAAAACACTTCACTCCACACACACTCTCAATAACAAAAAAACAAAAAAAACACTGAATACCCAACACTCACTAGGCACTCATATACATTAAATGCTCACTAAACACTTAAAACACTAATGCTAAAGTTACTTCATTTATACCCCAAACACCCGGGTAAACATTCACTAAAACACTCACTTAATCCTAAACATTAATTAAACACTAAACATCACTAAACCCTAAGCATCATAAATACTAAATGCTACCAAACACCCTAATACTTATGAAATACTAAACAGTGAATGAAACATTCCAACCTCATTAAAAACTTAATAAACACTTGCATACTAAACATTTGCTAAACACTAAAAACATTCTCAAGACATTTACTAAACGCTCACTTAAAAAATTCGCAAAACATTTCACTAAAACCTTAAACACTCACTGAATACTACGCACTCAATACTCACTGAACATTACCATTAACAAGACATTCACTAAACGTTCACTTAACATTCACAAAAACATTTACTAAAACCCTAAAGACAAAACATCACTGAATACTTACACAATAAACATTCAATAACATTCACAAAACATTCACTAACCCCTAAAAAGACTAGTAAACATTCACTGAATGCTGACACGACACATTAAAACAGTCACTAAACCCTAAACATTCATCAAAACACACTCATAAAAATTCACTAAACGCTTACTCACTAAAAAACCCTAACAATTCGCTAAACACTGACTCTTAAACATTAACGATAGAAAAATTGACAATTCGCACTATTTTTTAATTTCTATTTCTTTTCATTACATTAATGCTAGGAAGAATCTTCTTTTTTTTTGGTCTAGTTTGCTCTTGTATTTATTCATAATCTTCTTGAGAGAATGGAAATGTTCGAAAATAACTTGATGTGGTAGAGAGATTGTTTAAAAAACAGAGATCCTCTGTGTCCTTCCTCAGCCAGGTGCATTATATCTGACGAATTTTACACCAAGCCGAAAAAAAATCGACTATAGTAACAACAATATTCATTCATAAAACTGATAATACAAAAATGTATCCATGATTTTCTTAGCATGAAAGTCAGTTTAAAACAAAACCAAAAAGAAGGTAGTCCTCTGCTTCGATGAAACAACCGAGTAGCTGTAGCGCAATATTATGATCTGTACCCCTGACTATAGCGTATATATTACATATGTATTACTATCTATTTAATGGGTGCGTATACTCTTTAACAAATGTTATGTACATAGACATTTTACAGCAATAAACTCTAATAATGATAAGAATTATATGCTACTTTTATAGTGCCAGTCTTCCAAACCACCCCGCTACATTAATTTTCATGTCGTAAACTAAGCTAAAGCGAGTAGGGGAGAACGGGGCTAGTTGGCACATTTTTACAATTTTGGTTTATTGCGAATATAAAACAAAACATTTTGCAAAATTCTTACCACCATTGAAAAAATATTAACATTCGCCTTATCATAGAGCAAAATAATCGTTGTTTGCTTTCAAACATAAGATAACAATAAGCTTTAGAAAAAAAATAACTGCCCCACGCGGGGTAGTTGGTCACATTGATAATTAAAAGAAAATTACTACATGCATTTAAATCAAAATAGCAAACAAAAAATACCCTCTGAATTTCCAAAATACAAAATATAAGGCATTAGTATTACTTTAGATCATCATCTAGTTGTAATTGTGGCAGGTGTGAGAGAAATCCTTGTCATAGTCTTCATGCTCCACATGTTACATGCCCCTGCACTGGACCTACACTTCTCTTGGCTTACCACAAACCCAGGCTGTCTTCAGCTGAGTTTTCTTCTGGATCAACAGGAGCAGTTCTAAACTCTGTATCACGCTGATGGACTTGATCCGAAGCCCATGTGTCTTTTCGCACATCCTCAATCTGTTACATAACCACCCGTAAAATCAAAATCTTGAAATAGTCTGTAATTCAAAGTTGAAATTCCATCAATCCTAAAACCAAATTGAAAAATATCAGAATAACCTGACAGCTAGAGGTAAAGCCGAGGAAAACCTTACAGGAATGACACAGAGGGGCATACTTGATCCTGATTACCAGTCATCCACGAATCACATGCCTGTTAAAACATTTCTTCAGATGTCTATAAAAAACACTAAAATCAGGGGCTGCAACTTGTGAGAACAATGTGGAGGAAATGATAGGAACACTAATCTCATTATCCTTCAAAAATTCAGAAACAAAACGTAAATTCTATAAATAAATAGGCTTACTATCGTTATCAAAAATAAACGTGTGCCAAACTTGCCCCATTTATTTTGAGCCAACTTGCCCCATCCCTACCCCCATTTGGTACAAAAAACGCTTACCCAGTCCAAAACCAAGAAGCCTTGAAGTTTAATTATTTTAATGGTATAGAATCTTTGAAAACCATAAGGAAAACTTTGCTATAATTGAAAAATAATCTTTATGAATGTACAGATATTATAGGAAATAACAGAAAGATTAAAATATTTACTCACGACCATCAAAATAGAAAATTGTCTCATAAATTCGAGCTCCTACCCTTCTATCTCTATAGAATTTTTTGCTGGTAATTGAGGAACCACCGTGGCAATTACCACAGTATATGTATTAGAGTCATCTATTGGTAAACTTTAAAGTCAT
>NC_061109.1:36582136-36599636 GCF_015104395.2 Macrobrachium nipponense
GTCTAAACATTACCTCATAGGGTGCCTTAAAATATATATATATATATATATATATATATATATATATATATATATATATATATATATATAATATATATATAGATAGATAGATAGATAGTAGATAGATAGATAGATAGATAATATGTGTGGTGCCTTTCAAGTGGAACAGATCTGAGTTGTGGTGATTTAAGGCCAAAAATGAATTAAGGAACCATAACACATATTAGGAATTTAAAATATTACCGCTTAGGGCTAGCTTCAGAGTGAAGGAAATTAGGTAAACTCAGAGGTTTTGTGTGATTATATATATTTTACTACTCTAAGGAAATTAAGGTAGTGAGATCGGCTTGCTGCCGGTGACTGATTTGGAGGACTGGAATACTCGGTCCTGGTCGAAATAAAACAGCAGAGCTATGATGAATTGCCGAGTCATGCGCTTACAAGAATCCATTTCCCACAACGAGGCACATGGTAGGGGATCAGAAAATATTTTGAAGACTAAACCTGATCCAGTGTGTGGGGGTGGACGTGTTGGAGGTCTCTCTCGCGTTTCTTCACAGAAAAGAAGGGTTTTTCGCCCTTGGTGATTATACCTCCTATAGTAGACAATGTGTTAATAGTGTCTCCCACATCATACCCGGCGTGTAAGCCGGAGAGTGTTGTGCAACTGCAGATATACTAATATTCTTTCTGCTCCAATCAGTGCCTTGAAATCTTTCAAATCACAGCTACTCAAGGCCTATTGGTCCAGGGCAATGAGTAAAAGAATGCAGTGTATGTCTTAGTGCTTGACCCCTCCCTTACCACAAAAATGTCACCCGACCAACCTCCAACCGTTGCGCAAGTGACCCTGGCACCTACCAGTACCTGTGCCCCACACACAAGTTCCGTACTCGCGAACAATTGTCTTTACTATATACAATACCAATCAAACCGTTCTGACGTCGAGTCCGCTATACAAACTGCCAGTGATGCCTTCTCCGATGAGGAAATCAATGTTGCATATACGAAATGCAAAGATCTGATACCAGAGAGCATTCTCAAGGAGCGATCCGCGAAGAACTTATCCTCTCACAAGAAAATATCGTATATCACTAAGTGGCTAAGGACCTGCTCGGTGGAAATCTACGCTGATGATGCTTACAATCTGCCTCCAAAGAGGCCTGCTGACCTAAGCCTACCTGCGGTGTACCAGACGGCAGAAGCTGCCTTCCAAACAGCAAAATCTCTCTCAAAAATAATTGGAAAAAACTCGGAAAAAATTGAAGAAACAAATGATAAATTATCAAGAATCTGGGACGTGATTGAAGGACTACAGGAATCCCTAAACAGTCTTAAAACGGTGGAAACAAATAACCTCACACGGATCTAACATGCGATCAAAGGAGTGCAGGAATCAATAGACAATCGCACAGATAGCCACCAGACTCCTACGAATGTGGCATCCAGTTTTTCCTTTCCTCCAGCAACACGGAAGTGATCCCCGTCTCCTGTAGACCGTTCCGAGGGGACTGTTGGTCTCTCAACCTCTTCTCCCTCCCCAGTGCCTCCGGTGGAAGATATATCTCCGGTGACGATTACTAGCCCTCGTAATCCTCCCCACCTTATCTCTCCCCCCCAATCCCCCATCTTAGATGCAGATGAAAGTGATCATGAGGGGTCTGGCGGCTGGCAGATACAAACAAGCAGAAAGAAGAGAAGAACCTCTCGTTTGGTCGCTGGACCGGAGCCCAACATTCGTGTTTCACCTCGCCCGACACCTGAGAAGAGATGTCACGTAGTAATTCACAATCTGCGCTCATCGGTGATGCTAGACGCCATAATAGAGAGAGTCAAGTTTCTCACTGGCTCTGACCCACTCATCTCTCACGAACTCCCATGCAGGATTAAACATAAAGTGGGTTACAGGATTACCTGCCTATTTCAACACCTCGACGTTCTTAAAGGCAAGAATTTCGGTCCTAATATATTCGTTTCAAGATATAAATTATTCCGGGATCAACCACCCCCAGGGGAACTTACTGACACTCCAACCAAGGTCATTTCCACCGCAAGTGTCAGTCAACCCCCCACGGCGAGTGACTGCCCACTTACCCTGGCTAACCCCCCATCCATGGATACATTAAACATAATCTCTTGGAATATTTTTGGCCTCAAGCGGAACATTTCTATTCTAAACATGTTCTGCAAAAACTTCAAAGGCATCATTGCATTGCAAGAAACGCTCCTCTGGCCACATGACCTTGCCATCTGTGATTCAATTCATGAAGACTTCAGAACCTTCTCGACTTCATCGATGCAAGTTACAGATCAAATCATAGCCGGTCGCCCAAAAGGGGGCCTTTCTTTCCTGTGGCACAAATCGTTAGACAATATGATAAAGGTGATGACCTACAGGAGTGACAGATTGCTGGGGCTTCAAGTGACAGTAGGGAACTCTAAAATCCTAATTATTAATGTTTATATGCCGTGGGAAAATAACAACAATTTTGATCATTACTACATGATCCTAGGGGAGTTACACAGTATTATTCATGATTCTCCTGCTGATCATATTTGTATAATCGGGGACCTTAATTCTTACCCCACAAAACAATTTTATAATGAACTTACTCGCTTCTGTCAAAATCATGCTCTCCAAATTAGTGATATAATGCTCCTCCCTCCCTCCTCCTATTCATATGTACATAATAGAGCGGACGCTATTACAACCTCCTGGCTGGACCACTGCATCACATCTCCACAACTTCATGATTCTAGTATGACCTGCAATATATGCTATGATCTTGCAACGGGCTACGATCACATCCCATTACAGGTGTTATTCAGTACCCCATCCCTCCCTACCGTGAACCCCCTAACTGTTCGCCCACAAGCAGTAAACTGGGATTTTAAAAACCAAAAGAAAACCAGATACTTTAGGGCGACCACGGAAACCAGGTTGCGGTCAATAGTTCAACTGGCAGACGCCTTACTTTGTACTAACACAAATTGTAGAAATGACCACCACAGGAGGGACCTGAATGAATTCTATTCGAACATAATCTCTGCTATGCTTGTTTCGGGCAGGACTGCCTACAGATTTTGTCAAGGTAATTCTCGTAATATACCTGGATGGAATGACTTGGTTAAAGATCTGTATACATACTTACGAGAAATGTTTTTACTGTGGAGGCAAAATGGTAGCCCCAGGGAAGGGCACACTGCATTACTAATGAGACAGGCGAGAGCGCAGTTCAAACTTACTCTTAAGCACTGCAGGTTAAATGAAAAACAACTAAGAGCCGATGCAATGTCTACAAACTTAGAATCTGGTGATTATCCTCGTCTTTGGAAAGATATCTAGTCCTTAAATCCCAAAACTAAAAAGCTATCACAGAGAGTAGGGGAACCAGTCGGAGACGAAGCTATCGCAAGTATGTGGGGTGATCACTTCAACAATATCCTGAATTGCATAAATGATCAAGATTCCCGAAGGGATGCAGATAACCTCCTTACTGACAACATTCAATTTCATTTTGCAGACCGTATTACGCCAGGTAACATCAGCGATGCCATAAACAGCCTACCTAATAATAAATCACCCGGCTGTGATGGTCTTCCTGCAGAGGCCTTCAAATTCTGCCATCCGATAATTTACAGTTTCCTAGCTGCCCTATTCAATGCGTGCATAATTCACCGGTTTCTTCCAGACTCCCTACTCTTAGTCCATATGATACCATTAATCAAAAACAAGCTAAAGGATGCAGCTGACCCTGGCAACTACCAGCAGATTGCAGTCACAACGATCGTATCGAAGATACTTGAGTCTGTTCTTCTAGTGAGACTTCTCCCCTTTCTACACACCACTGACAACCAGTTCGGGTTTAAAGCAAACCACTCAACCGACACCTGCATCTACATACTGAAAGAATTGCCGAATTACTACCTATCATCAGCCTCTTCTGTTTTCCTTTGGTTTGTAGATGTGAAAAAAGCATTTGACAGAGTAAACTACCTGAAGCTCTTCCTGAAGCTGCATAAAAGGGGCACACCCCTGTATCTAATTGGCATTTTGCATTGCTGGTTCTCCACACAGCAATTCTGTGTCAAATGGGGTAACGTATTATCTTACACCTTCGGCTCCCTAAACGGGCTTCGGCAAGGGGGCATTCTCTCTCCATACCTGTTTAATACGTACACAGATGCCTTGAATGGCAAACTGAACTCACTCCCAATCGGATGCACCGTCAATGAAACAACTATAAACAACCTCTGTTACGCCGACAATATGGTTCTGATTTTGATACCATTAATCAAAAACAAGCTAAAGGATGCAGCTGACCCTGGCAACTACCAGCAGATTGCAGTCACAACGATCGTATCGAAGATACTTGAGTCTGTTCTTCTAGTGAGACTTCTCCCCTTTCTACACACCACTGACAACCAGTTCGGGTTTAAAGCAAACCACTCAACCGACACCTGCATCTACATACTGAAAGAATTGCCGAATTACTACCTATCATCAGCCTCTTCTGTTTTCCTTTGTTTTGTAGATGTGAAAAAAGCATTTGACAGAGTAAACTACCTGAAGCTCTTCCTGAAGCTGCATAAAAGGGGCACACCCCTGTATCTAATTGGCATTTTGCATTGTGCTGGTTCTCCACACAGCAATTCTGTGTCAAATGGGGTAACGTATTATCTTACACACCTTCGGCTCCCTAAACGGGCTTCGGCAAGGGGCATATCCTGTTTAAATACGCTCTCATCCATACTGTTTAATACGTACACAGATGCCTTGAATGGCAAACTGAACTCACTCCCAATCGGATGCACCGTCAATGAAACAACTATAAACAACCTCTGTTACGCCGACAATATGGTTCTGATTTCCCCATCAGTGCAAGGTCTCCAACGACTCATCGACACTTGCCGCCAATATGCAGAGGAATTTGATATAATCTACAACGAAACCAAGACCCAGTGCATGTCGCTGCTCCTGAGATCGCTTAAGCATATTGCAGAACCACAAATTTTCCTCGGAAACCATCGGCTGGAATTTGTGCACGAATTTCCGTATTTGGGTCACATTATCACCGACGACCTAAAAGATACGGCAGACATTGAACAGAGGCATCGTAAACTATGTGCAGCTGGCAACATGATTACAAGGAGGTTTGCCTTCTGTCACCGAGACGTGAAACTGGCCCGTACTGCTACAGTATCTATTGGTGTGCCCTCTGGACGAACTATACCCGAGAGACCATGAGACGCATCACTGTTGTGCACAATGACATTCTGAGACGCCTCACAAACACTCCCTGCTACCACTTCGCCACACAGATGTTCATAGAAAACCGCCTGGACAATTTAAAAATCCTTGTTAGGCGAACAATGTCCAGTCTGGTAACCCGAGTGAGAAACCGCAGCAACTCGCTCATACAAGGCATCCTAAGGAGTGAAGCAAGAAGAAGATCTAAATTGTGGGAAAGATGGGAAAATGAGGCCCTTGTCCCCTAAAGGACTTAATCTCTGTATTGGCAAGATGTCATCTGCAGTTTTTGTCATTATTACATTTATTGCTGTTATTTTAATTTTTCTTTATTACTGTGATTACTATCAAGTTAAAGTTTTTTTTTTACATTCAATTTTTGTATTTAGCCCTCTGGACCTGACTACTGTAACCACCTAAGGTCTCTAGTTGAAATTTAAGTTATATAATTTGTGCACTAACTGTTATTAATATCAATGCGTATTTTTTTTTCTCACCAATATTATTACTGTTATTACCAGTATTATGATTACTACCTTTATGGTACCTCAGCTATTTTGTGGATAAGTGCCGATTATTCATATTCTTTTTCTTTTTTATCATGTCTCATGTATCTAGATTGTGTATGTTACTGTCTGTATTTTATATATTCAATGTATATGGCCCTGAGCTGAAATAAAGCATATTATTATTATTATTATTATTATTATTATTATTATTATTATTATTATTATTATTATTATTATTATTATTATTATTATTATAATTTGCGGGAGTTACTTTACTGAGTAATCACAGAGGAGTAGGATAATGGCTTACAAAGATGAATGTTACACCCTGGCACTAGAGCAAAACTAATCACTACAGGACACTTAAAGATTCAAAAAGCACTAGGGAAAGACACTTACAACATCACCGAGCCCAAGGAAGGGAGCAGGTTACATGGTAAAATGACTGGAATTGATGCTTGGTGAAAAACAGTTAAAGAAAGCCTGAACTCGTCCGTCCTCAATGTTGGCATTGATATAGGGAAATACTATCGAGAGAGTAAATAACACGTGGAGCATCTTCAAGGAGATATGGTGGGTGTATGGGAAGGGAGCGGGGAGCCTTCTGTTCAGGTGAGATGATCATTCTCTATGATGGAAACCGACTGTTTAAGGACGAATCTTCTGCCGCATGCCCTTTTGACATCTTTTCCCCTACTTCCGATCTGTTCGGTAGATGGCAGATGTTCCAGTATAAACCTGGCCCCGTGGCTTTGAATTCAGCATGGGCGGCTTAATCAGCTTGCGCTGGCTTAAATCTTGGCCGTTCAGGACATTTGGAAGAAAATGGCCGCAGGCAGTCTTTGTGGAAGAGACAGCTGTGAGTCACAGCATTTTCATATAGGTAGTGGAAGAATCACAGTATGTCTACTATTTTATGGATTTATATGGTATTTTCATGTTATTTGACTTGGGGATTTTTGTAATTCAGTATAATATATATTCTTATATATCAAAATGAATATTTGTTTGTATGCTTACAGTCACCACAGTAATGCCTAGTTAAAGGTGATAGACAGCACAGTTTTACCTGGATAAAAGGGATAGCTATCACAGTAACAGTATATATGTTACATGTCTGTGCAAGCACCATATTAATTTAAAAGATATGACCTTCCATTCCAGGAGTTAAGGCATTTTTAATATCATTAATACGCCGTAACAACAAATAATATACTTGTAGGAATTTCCTCCGGAATAAATGCTATCTTCAATCTTTTTCTTGATTTACTTTCAGTCTCCCACGTCACTTCCCCTCTAAAATTCCGTTAAAAAATCTATTTTACGGAACTCTTGTTGAACATACTTTTTAAAAGAAAGCTGATCATCTCTCCACTCCATCTTCTTTCAAGAAAAGTAATTTTTATCCATTCCACCGTCTCTCAGAATAAGTAAAATATCATTCATGTGTACCGAGGATTATGTTACGAACCATCACTTTTCTCCTCCTGAGCAAGAAAAATAGGACTAAAAATCAAAGAGGGGAAGGGAATTTCGATCTGGAGCATGACAAAAAACAAACTTTGCGATCGGGATTCTCAGAGGACTCTAGAAGGGAGGAGATCAATAGTGATTTTAATCTTCTTGTTCTTTCTCCCCCAGAATTACGTCCTGAGATGATCTGCCCGAGGAAAATAGAGACGCCGCATTTGATTTTCGAAAGATGCTGCTGCTTCAAACTGCGGACGGCTGTCTTAATTGTAGCTTCACTGGAGATTGTAAGTTGGAGCCTACGTTCATCTCTTATTTCTCCTTTATGTACAGCTTTATTATTGCTTTTTTTGTAATACTTTTACATTATCCGGTTGGACTACCAGCAATGCTGGCGCCCCCAACCTAACAAAAAAAAATAAAAAAAGAAGAAAAAAGTACAGGGATACGCATTTTGTTTGATCAAATGGAGGTGGTCATGCATACGTCATTTACATGCTATCTTTAACAATGTTTTATCTTTATATTAGTTTCCTTACTCCAGGTTGTAGCCAAGACTAATCACCTGTCTCTGCGCACATATATAGAACTCATAAATATTTAGGTTAAAATAAATCTTTAATTATTCTTGTTTTTCTACAAGCAGTTTGAACTGAATAATAATCTGAAAATATCACAGATTTGCTTGATTTTTGCTAATAATTAATGCTAATTAATATTTCAATAAGTTGTGTCACTCTACTTGTCGGTATATTTGTAAATAATTCTGATACAACTTTTCCTCTGATGAAACACATCTAATTTTGTATTTGCAGACTGCTTTCTTAATCTCAGTTGATTTTTAATCCTCATGTATTTCCAAACATTTATTTAGCAAACAACAACCTTGGGATAACAAAAAAAGCTTGATATCAAATAATATCTTTTTATTATAGTTATAGAAAGAATTATTTTCTCATAAATTGTTGTAAAACAGAGATGAAGCACACACTCTATCTCTCTCTCCTGCTATCTGCCTACCCACTTATCTATATATCTATCTATCTATCTATCTATCTGTCTATATATATATATATAGATATATATATATATATATATATGATATATATAGATATATATATATATATATATATAAATATATATATATATATATATATATATATATATATATATGTATATATACATTCCTATACACATATATATATATATATATATATATATATATATATATATATATATATATATATATATATATATATAGACATACATACTATATATATATATATATATTATATATATATATATATATATATATATATATATATATATATATATGGTATACTATATATATATATATATATATATATATATATATATATATATGTATATATATATATATATATATATATATATATATATATATATATATATATATATATATATATATATATATATAAGCAGGAACAGGATAGCCAGAAGACGTGGTATATTCCAGACATTATTATTTCTTTAAAAATTAAACAAGGGCACAGCGAGCTTTCGGGAATACATTGTTTTTCCCATCATCAGGGTCACTTATCTATAAAATGATACAAAAAAAGAAACATTAAGAACTGTACTGATTAAGTATATCTAAAAACATTACAATACTTTAAAATACATAACACAGTAAAAAGGAACATAAAAAACTAAGTTAACTGCAAACCATAAAAGAGCAATGACAAGTTTAAAAGAGATTACGTAAATGCAGAAATATACTGAGAGCGAAAAATAAATACATGAATATTCAGAGTAAAAAAAAATAATAATAATGATACTGTAGTACAAAATATTGGAAAACCTACTGTTCATGTCGTAGTCAAATGACAACTGGGAGAGTTAGAAACTGCGAATGAAATGAGCAGAAGTGGTGTGGGTAAAAGAGAGAGCGACAGAGAGAAGGAGGGAGAAAAAAACGGAAAAAAACAAACAAACTAAACAAAAAGCAAATTATTGCAATGAACAAAGGGAACAGAGGTTGGTTTGGTTTAGTTGAGTGTTTGGAGATTGTTGTTTAATATGGAGGGACTCTAAAAAGGAAGTGAATGGCTGTTTTTTGTTTGTCCAAGTATTTCAAAATCGCTGTACTGTATGTGATGGTGACAGGATATGGCATGAAGTCTAATTGCACTATTTTCTTTTTTGCTTGAAAGGTAAGCCTGTACGATAGCTGACACCCCTATGAGAGTCGATGCGCACCTTAAGTAGGCGTTTAGAACATCCCACATAAGTCCCAAAATTACATTTTGGGCAATTAAACTTATAAACAGTGCAGGTACGCATCAACTCCAGAGGGTGTCTTTAAAGTGAAACAGTCTTCCAATTGTTAGCGGGTTATTAAAAATAAATCTGAACTCAGCATAAGGGTATAGATGGCTCAAGAATGATAATAATTTACGTTTGAGTGGGCCAGAATTATTGGTGAATGGTAGTGGAACATACCTATCTGTTTTTTGGAACGGTGCAGACTACAGTTTTTGGCTTAAAAATATTGTCTAAAAATTCTTTAAGGATTTTATTGAACATGTTCAGGGGATAGCAATTGTTCTTAAAATAAGTTTCTAAAAACCTAACTTCCAGGTGAAAGTTATTCCAGTTGGAGCAAAGGGAAAAGGCTCGATGAATGAGTGTTTTACATGAATTAACCTTGAAAGCAAGGGGACAGTGACTAAAAAGAAAAAATTTAACACCAAGGCCGGTAAAGGTTTTCTTTCTGAAAATACCAGTCATAAAATATCCTTCAGAGCGAGAGACCAAAATATCTAAAAAGGAAATACGACCATTACATTCTTTTTTTTTTTTTTTCCCATGGTAAAAGTAATATTGGAATGAAAAGAGTTTACAAAATCTAAAAACAATTGGGCATGACTTTCCTCGGTGAAAAGTAAAAACGTATCATCTACATATCGTCTATAAAATCTGGGTTTAAAATTATCTGGGCACTGATTAAAGAACTGTTCCTCTAAATGACTCATAAAAATATTAGCGAAAGAAGGTCCTAAAGGGGAGCCCATGGCCATGCCATCTATTTGCTTATAAACTTTCCCATTAAAAATAAAGTGAGTGTCAATGACTGAGAGTTCCAAGAGTTTTTAAAATAAATTATTCTGGTAAAACCGTGGTAAACAGTATTCGGGGTAGGGAATAATTTTCCGAGGATAATATCAATGGTTTCAAAAACGGGAACATTGGTAAATAGGGACCTTTACCGGCCTTGGGTTAAATTTTTTAAAAGTCACTGTCCCCTTGCTTTCAAGGTAATTCATGTAAAACACTCATTCATCGAGCCTTTTCCCTTTGCTCCAACTGGAATACTTTCACCTGGAAGTTAGGTTTAGAAACTTATTTTAAGAACAATTGCTATCCCCTGAACATGTTCAATAAAATCCTTAAAGAATTTTTAGAACAATATTTTTAAGCCAAAAACTGTAGTCTGCACCGTTCCCAAAAAGATAGTGTATGTTCCACTACCATTCACCAATAATTCTGGCCCACTCAAACGTAAATTATTATCATTCTTGAGCCATCTATACCCTTATGCTGAGTTCAGATTTATTTTTAATAACCCGCTAACAATTGGAAGACTGTTTCACTTTAAAGACACCCTCCCGGAGTTGATGCGTACCTGCACTGTTTATAAGTTTAATTGCCCAAAATGTAATTTTGGGACTTATGTGGGATGTTCTAAACGCCTACTTAAGGTGCGCATCGACTCTCATAGGGTGTCAGCTATCGTACAGGCTTACCTTTAAGCAAAAAAGAAAATAGTGCAATTAGACTTCAATGCCAATCCTGTCACCATACAGCATACAGTACAGCGATTTTGAAATACTTGGACCACAAAAACACAGCCATTCACTTCCCTTTTTAGAGTCCCTCCATATTAAACAACAATCTCCAACACTCAATAACCAAACCACCTCTGTTCCTTTGTTCATTGCATAATTTGCTTGTTTGTTTGTTTGTTTGTTTTTTTTCTCCCTCCTTCTCTCTCTCGCTCTCTCATTTTACCCACACCACTTCTGCTCATTTCATTCGCAGTTTTCTAACTCTCCCAGTTGTCACATTTGACTACGACATGAACAGTAGGTTTTCCAATATTTTTTGTGACTACAGTATCATTATTATTATTTTTTTTTTACTCTGAATATTCATGTATTTATTTTTCGTCTCAGTATATTTCTGCATTTTACGTAATCTCTTTAACTTGTCATTGCTCTTTTATGGTTTGCAGTTAACTTAGTTTTTTATGTTCCGTTTTTTACTGTGTTATGTATTTTAAAGTATTGTAATGTTTTTAGATATACTTAATCAGTACAGTTCTTAATGTTTCTTTTTTTTGTATCATTTTATAGATAAGTGACCCTGATGATGGGAAAAACAATGTATTCCCGAAAGCTCGGCTGTGCCCTTGTTTAATTTTAAAGAAATAATAATGTCTGGAATATTAACCACGTCTTCTGGCTATCCTGTTCCTGCTTAAATTAAAGTTTTTTTTTTCTAGAAACGACAACATACCCAGTTATATATATATATATATATATATATATATATATATATAATATATATATATATATATATATATATATATATATATATATAATGTTGTAGTCCACAAGGGAAAAGAAAAAGCTGAAATTCCTTTTAGCTCAACAGTTTCGGCCTCCACTGGCCCTTATCGAGAGGTGTTTATTAATAAACAGCTCTCGATAAGGGCCAGTGAGACCGAAACTGTTGATGTCAAGGTAATTTCAGCTTTTCTTTTCCCCCTGTGGACCACAACCTTATATACCTATATTGTGAAAAAGGAAGACTAAAACCTCATACATATATATATATATATATATATATTATATATATATATATATATATATATATATATATATGTAGTTACATACATATATATATATATATATATATATATATATATTAGTTACTTATTACTTATTATATATTTTACTTCCCAGCTAGCTGCCTTTGGACTCCTGATAATGCACATGATGTTCACCACAGCCCATATCACGCACATTATGGGTCGCAACGAGGCGAAGGACTCCAGAGATAGCATGAAGGACCCTCAGGAGAAGGCACCGTCGTCTATGGAGAAACGCCCGAGGGTTGATATCCCAAGTTAGTAACAAGTTAAAGAACTCTTGAGTGAAGATAGGTCTTTGTTGCACTTTACCTGACTGCTATTGTTCGAACTACATCGCTTCCATTAGAGAGCTAAGTGTCAGTCTGTTTCTTTCTCTTTCTGTTTAGAAAAGACCTTTCTACCATTTTCTTTGTTGCTTTTTTAGCATATTCTTGAGATATTTATTGTTCAAAGGCAAAAGGAATCTCCTTTGCTTGCTTTCTTTAAAAAAGTTTCAATGTACTTTGCAAGGGTTTTCATTGGTAGTAACGTAAGTTTTCCCTTTGTGTTCTCAGTTGAATATTTAATGAAATCACTTTAATGAAATCACTTTCACAGCCGCATAAGCAAATATCACTCTTCAAGAAAATACAACGGTACATATCACCCGTTCTTCACGTCATAATTAATATTTCTTCTTCATTGCTCTTGATTTTGAAGTGTTGGTGCTTGAATGTGATTGGATATTTGAAATTAACCAATTGATATCCCTTAAAGACCTCCTTCCAAAACTTCAGAATCTCTACCTTTCCCTCTGCTTCCTGAATCATTTTAACGTTCGTTTCATAGGAAACCTTTAAAGTACACTATCTTGAACAGTAATGACAATATCTATGAAAGAAATATCCTCTTGATGTTAGGTATCGTTAGTGCAAAAGACGAAAGTAGGTTCGTAGATTTTATAAATATATAACTACTTATTGACCTAATTTTTTTTTCTATTTCTTTCACATTTATTCCACTTAAGGATATATTATTCTGTAAAGGCTTCTTTAACAATGTTAATGCTGCTTTAGCTCATTTGATAGTAATAATAATCATCATCATCACTGTTTTCTTACAAGTTAAAATGAGAAACAATTAATTAACATGTGTTTAGAATTCCCAGAACACAGAGCAATGATAAGCCCTTATTCCAATAAGTCACGTTCTTCTTCGAGAATCAGGGAATTCCTACGCTTCGCCAATTAGATATGATTGGAGGAGCGTTTGTGGCGAAGGCTGCCAATTTAGAAATATCAAAGGTTAAAGGGAACTGATGAAAATAACTGGTGCCGACGAGTTGTCTAATGTATCATTAGGCTGAGGAAGAAGAAAAATTTAGTAAATGACAATTTATCCCTATTCAAAGTACATGAAAGATATTTTGTTCGAAATCTGGGTGCGGTATTGAACGTAGGTGATGGAAATTCTTTATTTGTATTTTTTCCTTTTATTGGTGTAATTTCAATAGTAAAATTTTCTAACAAACACTGAACCAGCGATTGTTTGTTGATGATGTATTTGGCGAAAAAGGTTCGAAATCTGGGGTTTGGAACTGAGAAGATCAAATATCTAGCATCATTAGCCGTTGTTAGCAAAACTATTACCAGACAAACAGACCTAGGGTATAAGATGGTGAAATGTTGATAGCCAACAAGGATTCTAACAGGATAAACTGGAACTAATAGAAATGAAAATTGGTAAAAAGTCCTTAGTTTTGTTTGTATGCTCAATTTGTTTTAACAAAGTCTTAAACAGCATTGGTACATTTCTTATTAATACCCGTTTCATTCAAATCTATGAATTATGGGTTCGTTTATTCTGCATTTAAGAGATTACTGATGTTTCGAAGCCTAGAGAAGTGTTTAAACATAGGTAAAATTAAAAGTACTATAAAAGAATGAACTAAGTCACCAAGCGTAGGTCTAACAGGTGAAATTAAATTCGACCTGATGAACTTCACCTTTGTATAAATAACGATAAATAACAGGCCTTCAATAGCCAAGAAAGAATATAAGTTGTAGCAACTTTGGAAATGTTGGAAGTATATCCGTTTAAAAGCTGCAAATTGAAACAAAACTATCACTTAGTTCTTTAATCATTCTTTTCACTCACGTTTTATTAAATTTTGCTAAATAACATTTCTTTATTTATTCCAATGACTTCTAGGAAAGGATGCAGCAGCATAATGACACTTCTCACATAGGATTAAGTAAATTTAGAACGAAATTATCTTCGTAACATTTTTCCAAGGTAGTAAGCAGAGTTGCAATAGCTTATGATTTTGACGGAGCCCATGTGGCAAACTTTGGAACATACTAGCTCGTGTGCCTTTTTAAATTCAATACATATTATTTGTTAGTATCACAAAGTTTAGCCGTCCAGATTCGTTGGTGTATTATGATTAAGATATTCAACAAATACTTACACACACGCACACATATATGTACAGTCCGGTCACGAATTATGCGTGTTCGAATTGTACGATTCCCCTTTTATGCGTCGCTAGTTCTCAAAAATAGATTTTCTGTATCTGCGAAGCCGCACAAAGTCTGCGAGTCAAGCGCCGCGAAACGTATCAAATCTATTATCTTTTCAAGTATTTTAGGTGTGGGGAGTTTGCTGGTATCTGAGAGAAGGGGTAAGGGGCATGCTTAGAGGAAAAAAATGCGAGAGAAAGATATCCTACTCAGCCATTAGCTAAGACGGAAGGTTTTGCCTCACGCATTTGTGACGTCATAGGGCAGTGTGAATGAATGGTCGGTATCATCACCATCGTCATACGCATTATTCAGGTCTGCGAAGTGTATTCTGATCATCCGCATCATGTATGCATCTGCCTAGAAGTCGAAGAGGAAGACCTATTCTCTCGAAACTAAAAAGCTTGCCCCTAAGTTAAAGACGAAGAAAGGAGCAACTTCCATTTTGGCAGCAGTCGATAACTTAAAATCCGTTTTTGGTAAACATGAAGAAAGAATTCTCTTTCTAGGTTAACTTGTTTTGACTGACTTTTGGCATTTGATCATTTATTTTTTCCTATTGTTGAAATAGGTTTTGATTAAAATGACTAGTAAAAGTGATTAACAGAGAAGCAGATGTGTTTGAGAGAGAGAGAGAGAGAGAATCGTTCGATATAAACTTTTCCAGAAACTCATTTCATGTTGACGTTTTAATTTTTATAATTTCTTTTTAAGAAATTGTAATTTCATATCAAATTTTGAATTTTCATCAGTTCTTTTTTTTATCGTAGAATAAAATTGTATGAAAACGATTACATAGTGAACGTGACGGACAAAGAACCTGAGAGGCGCTCGTAACCAAGGGTGTTAGACCTAACGGGAGGGAGTGAAGACGCATGATCAGCCAGTTCCCGAAACCTCAAATGGTTCACAAAGCTTTCCTTCCGCAGGATAACTCTTCACGGCGGATGAGATAGAGGAGTTTGAAGTTTTTTTTTTTTTTTTTTGTTTTTTTTTTTTTTTTTTTTTTTTTTTTTTGGCAGAGGATAGGTAGACGAAGTTCCATCCAAAAGGTTTTTTAAAGGAAATGACTGTATTGTACAGTACACTTGCACCCAATGGTGGCATTGTTTACATGTGGGAGATTTCGCCATCCTGTGTGTAGTTTTAAACTTTATTAAGTAATTAAAACCTTTTTAATGTTTTATCTATCCATAAGAACAATTTCATTTTAGAAAAAATTACAGTATAGTACACAAAAAGTGTTGAAAATGGGTAGCATAAAAAAGTTTGACTGAGTAAGTTGCCGTTTGCCTTGGCCCTAATAGAATTATTCACATAAGATATGTTTCGAAATCTGCGAATTTCCAATTCTGCGAAGCCGTGGATCGACCAAAGTCTCGCATAATTGGGGGCACCATACTAGTGTAGATATATATATATTGAATATAAGTAAATACATATATATATATATATATATATATATATATATATATATATATATATATATATAAATATACTGAATTTACTTTATCCTTTTGTGAGAAGTGTTATTTGTTATAATAAAGGCCACAACAAATTCTATAGTGAAAGTAACATGGAGAATGAAATATTCTTATTTTGCCTAATTTTATTGATTTTGAAAACAAAATCATTGTTAAAAATTTTTATTGTCAACCTCATTCTTTTCTATAATAACATACTAAAACGATTGTTAATAAAAATAGCCCTAAAAAAAACAACGACATAATACATAAAATTCAGTGCTTGGACTGCCCAATTTTTTATATGGCCAATCTAGCAAGGATTTAGAAGTACAAAATAAAAAGCATAAGCATTCAGTCGAAACTTTGCAGACATCCAATACTACATCATCCCATTAAGTTAAAACTCTCACAGGATAAACTGAACAAAAAGTTCAGTAATTACCAGATCGAAAGATTTATCTTCTAAGAAAATTTTTAGAATACACTATTGTACAGCTTACTTCCAGTTGTAATTTCAACCTTAGCCTTAGCAAGTATTATTTGGACCCCTTTATCAGTAAAATGTTCAATAATGACCTAAAAGATAAGATCACTTTTAGCGCTAAACTAGACATTAATTACCTTAACTAGACATTAATTACCCTACATATATTTTCTATGCAGGATGTTTGATATTTTTTTTGTAAATTTTCACCTCCCAAAAATTTTTATTGTTTACGAAATGGACAATTACTGAGTTGTATTTTTAGAGAAATAATTGGTGGTCAGTAACCTTACTTGTATAATCTTTTATTTGTCTTGTCCCTGCTTCTGAGCTGTTAGGCCTAATCTTTTGTAAAAACTCCTAACCCTCTTTTGGTAGGTCTACTAATTCTTCAAATATATTGGATTCCAGGTACATATTTTTTTTCTTTGTAATATATATATATATTATATATATATATATATATATATATATATATATATATATATATATATATATATATATATATTTATATATATGTGTGTGTGTGTGTGTGTGTGTGTATATATATTATATATATATATATATATATATATAGATATATATATATATATATATATATATATATATATCTCATCAGGGAAACCATAGGGAAAGGCATCGTACTCAGGAACATTTATTTCGCCGACGTTTCACAACTCATAGTCGCATTAAAGATAAACACACGAATATTAAAACTACGCACTGCATAATTCATAAAAATTACGCAATATTTAAAAATTCAATGAACATCAACATCAGAATGTAGAACATTTAAAAATTTATGAATCTCTTTAAACAGAAAAACATAAAATTATGTACAGTACAGTTACATTAAAATTATTTAAAAATTACAGAAAAAGCATACAAAAATTATGATATGAGT
>NC_061109.1:36604636-36614636 GCF_015104395.2 Macrobrachium nipponense
GCGTACCGTAAGAAATTTAGAAATTTGAGAAAGGATGAAAATATTACGTATGAAGAATACTGTAAGAAGTTAGAAAGGCTGTTTTTTGATTGGTTAACTTCTGCTAAAGTTGATGATTTTGATGGCTTGAAGAACTTAGTGTTGTTAGAAAACTTCAAAAATAACGTATCCCCTGAGATTAAGCTTTATATAGAAGATAGGCGAGAAGTATCTTTTGCAGGAGCAACTAGGTTAGCTGACGAATATAGTCTGACTCATGATTTGAGTGTTAGTAAGAAACGAAATTATCCTTCGTCTGGTAGAGTACAAAACAGTAAAGGTTTCAGTTCTAGTAATAGCAATGTGAGTAAAAGTGACTATTCCTGTTATACCTGTGGAAAACCTGGTCATACGTCTAAGGTTTGTAAGAGTAAAATGGCATCTAGTGGCTCAGAATTATCTTGTTTCTGATGTAATGGGAAAGGGCATTTAGCAAGAAATTGTGCAGTAGAAAGGAAGGACGGTAAGAAACCAGTATCGCTAGTTAACCTTTCGTTAAGGAGGAATGATGTGATGAGAGAAACTAGGAAAATTTTTGGTGAATTACCTTCAGAAGGTGTAGTTTCCTCTCTTGGAGGAGTATTTTCGAGAGAAGTAGTCTTGTTTCGAGACACAGGAGCTGCTGTCTCACTGATTAGGAGAGAGAGTGTGCCGAACAGGGCAGAAATCAATATGGAAGAAAAAGTCATGTTAGGTGGATTTCCTAACACTTGTGTTCTTTTTCTTTTGTTGAAATTGAACTTAGAAAGTCAGGTAGTGTCAGGAGAAGTGAAACTTGCAGTTGTTAATGGTTTGCCCGTTGATGGCGTTGACATTATTGTCGGTAATGACTTAGCTTTATCCAAGAATGTGAATCCTGTTGTGAGGGATATTCTAGTGCTTGAAATGGTAGTCACTAGGTCAGGTTTAGATACAGACGTAGACTACGGTCATAATTTGTTCGTGGATTCGAACGAGAGTGAGTTCATGGATTTGAATGAGTGAGTTCGTGGATTCGAATGAGTGAGTTCGTGGATTCGAACGAGCATGATAGAGGTAGCGAGGTTGATCTTGGCATGAGTGTGGCTGAGAAACCTAACTCTATCGTTGACAGTGATAGCCAAGGGGAAGGCGTAGCTGTCGGGAGTAACGTAATAAATGTACCAGTATCTAGTACTAGTTACGGTGATGAATTGGGTCCTAACGTTTTGAATAAGGATGAGCTACTCGAGTTACAGAGAGAGGATGAAACATTAACCCAAATTTTTGAATGAAAGCTGGATGATGATTTCGATGATGTGTGTAAGGAAACTTTTTGTTTAAAGGACGAAGTTTTGTGTTGTTATGTTCGTCCTAAGTCAGGTAGTAAAGGGGAAATCACTGAACAATTGGTGGTTCCTAGGAAGCTTCGTGAGCTAGTTTTGAAGTTACCACATGATGAGCAAGGACATTTAGAAGTAAATAAAATTTTCAGGTCTATTAGTAGGGCGTACTTTTGGCCTAAAATGAGAAGTGAAGTGAAGAGGTATGTTTTAAGCTGTTATGAATATCAAATTGCCGGGAAGCTGATTCAAGTAATTCCCAGAGTTCCGTTGAGTAATATTCCTTCAGTAGGCGAATCTTTTGAGAATGTATTTATCAATATGGTCGGACCTTTGTCTGTAAGTAAGGGTAGAGAAGATTGCACAATTAATCTAGAGTATTATAAAAACAATTTAAGAGATGTTTGGCAACTAGCGAAGGAGAACGGAAGTCAAGGGGAAACTAAAGGGAAACATGATCTTAGAGCAAAAAAGAGAAGTTTATGTGTAAGAGATGAAGTTTTAGTACTAGTCCAGAAAGAAGGTCCCTTTTTACCTTATAAGTTCGATTGTCCTTTTTCAGTGTTAGAGGAGAGGGGAAATATACATTATAGAACTAATATGGGTGAGAGTAGAGCAAAGTCAGTGAATGTAAATTATAAAGAATTATAAAGAACACCCCGTACCATGGCCACCGCCAGTGTTCGATGTGACAGTGTTACTGAGAGAAATTAGTTTTGAGAAAACGCAAGAGGTGTTTTAGCATTTCAAAGTTTTAATCAGAGATCAGAAAACAGAAGAAGTAAGAGAAAAGGATAATGTGATAGCTAATAGCCTCTCTAGAGATTTCTCAGAATGAGTAGCCTAATGACTGTTTTCTGTTTTCGCACGAGTGAGTATGTGAGTGGAGAAGTGTACGTGTTTGACTGGATTAAAGCTTTATGCTGAATTGTTCCCCTGCTGTTTAATTCTTGCTTCTCTTTAGAAAAAAGTAAAATCAGTTGATTTCATTTTTTTCTCTTTTTGGGGGACGTGTCATAGTAATTGCTGTATAGCAAAGAAAGATAAAGGAAAGGAAAATGCATCTTCGAGAAGTTCTACAGCAAGGGGGCATTTGTGCAGGTGTTGGAGGTGCCTGTTCTCATGATTGTTCTGGAATCGTTGGGCGTGTTGGGGAACGCAACAGGCGCCAAAGTGTCGTGAGAAACGCCGTGATTTCTGATGTAATACCTCGTCCAGATCCTTCTAAAAAGTTCTAGTAATCTCGGGAGCCTGTGACGTTTGTGCTCCGCCTCCCCCGTAGGCCACGCCCCAGGTCACCGTATAAATACGACTGACAAAGTAGGAGGAAGCAGATCATCAGTAAGAGCCACAGATCAGATTCAGTGAGAGATCAGCAGCAGAGATCATCAGAGTGAGATAAGAGAGGAAGGACGAAGGATCATAGAGAAAAAGGCGCTTGAGAGTTGGTTGAATTCTGGTCAAGTCGTCGTCAGGAGTGGACAACCAAGATATTTTCGATGTTGAGCAAGCCTTGAGAGAGGAAACTTTCTACTAGAGATTTCGAGGAGTTCCTGCCCTTCGAGTATCACGAATAGACATTGCCTTCCGCAGTATGGAGTCAAGAAGACGACTAAAGTTCCACCATTCTCCTTTGTGAAGCCCCCGCTTTGAGTCGCAAAACTGGCCATTAAGTATTTGAATTACCTCACTTCTTCCCCAGTTCACGCATTGTAAGATTTTCCCTTTTTTATGTAAATAGGAGACACAATTCTGCATTTATCTTTGTTAGTAAGCTTGTAAATAAACCTTTGGTGGTGTAGTTAATGTTCTTTCTATATTCGTATCCCAGTTTCAACTTGTTGGTTGTTGAATTCTTTTTTCTTTATCATTATAACGAACTTGGAGCGGACCTATCTCTCACGGACCATAACATAATATATATATTATATATATATATACTATATATATATTATATATATATATATATATATATATATATATATCTTGGCTTCTGACAGGATAATCACAAAAAAGCATGGCAAAGTGTTAAAAGCAATCGGGGAAAAGCGAAATAAATGTTAAATATTACCCTACAATAAACATTAAGCATCTTTTAAAGTGATGCTGTCTCTACCTGTGGTGTATATAACTAATGATGTATGAGCAACGTCTGATATATTTAGTAAAAAGACAAACAGAAAGAAAAATAATCTTCATAGTCTATCACTGCTACAATTTCTCCACAGGAATACTGAGAAATCCACACTGCCATATGAAAACCAAGTTAATCGTATACTGAGAAACATAGAATGTAAAAAGAAAGAAGTAATAGTAAACAAAGCAAAATGTTATAAAATATCCTGATATAGTGTTCATTTACAGAAAATGGAATTAGATCACTAAATATGTTTTTCTTTTTGACCCAAGAAGTCACTTTTCTTTCTCTCTTATTCGCCTTCTTACTACCTTAGTTATTTAATCCAATGGGGCCAGCTACATTATTAGTCTTCTTTAAGATCCTACCTTAAAATTTATATTAATTCAAGCTAAAAGAAATGAAAGCGAAATATATTTTTGCGTTGATGACAGTAATCTCAGGATATCAACTACTCATTCTATCAATGAATCATTGATGGGTTTCAGTACTTGTCTACTTACACTGCCTTTATGTCTTATTTTACATATCTCCACCCTTTTTACAGCCTATCTCTTTTCATTTTAGTACCCAGCGACAAGCCAAATGTTTATATTTCATTATTATTCCCCCTCCACATGTTAGGAATCATTTTGATCTATTCTGACTTTCGGCATGAAATTTTTAAAAAGTTTCATAATATCTAGATCATTCATCTTATTATCTTTTTAATAATAATAAGAAAAATAATAATAAAAACTGAGAACATTTATAATGCGATGAATTTCTGTGTACCGAATATTATAATTAGTCATGCTATTCTTGCTTGCTGACAATACTCTTAGGTATAACAAATCACTGGCATAGGATAACTTTCTTTTATAATGTGACGTGATAAAACGTCTAACTTATACAGCTGCCAAAAACTATTTCCGTCATGACAAGTGACGAATTAAAAGCCATCACACCATTGCTTAAGCTGTCCATTTTTTTTTTTACAGTATTAGTTGGTCCAATTCTCGGCGTGTGCACTCACATCCTGATCTACATGGCAGTCTCATCGATACTGATCCACGGAGTGAGGAAGGTAATTGTTTTTGTATTTCGTAATTCTCTCAGTTTCGAAGGGGAAAGAGAGCACTATTATACAATTTACATTGGGTCAGTTTTATAATTTGTAACACCCTTAATAGGACCCAGTCTTACTGAAGAAGAAGGAATCTCTAGTATTCCCCTTTGAATTTACCCTATAGTGCTAACCATTCCCAAAAGGAGGAGAGAATGGGTGAATTAAAAGGTCACACTAACTGTTAAAGATACATATTTGTAAGTCTGGTGGGAGAGTCCAGAAGATTATACATATGTATATATATATATATATATTATATATATATATATATATATATATATATATATATATATATATATATATATATATATATATATACATATATATATATATATATATATATATATATATATATATATATATATATATATATATATATATATATATATATATATATATATATATATATAAATAAAGGTTTTTTTTGCCACGAAGGAAAAAAATGAAAAAACGAGTTGGCCGAGTATTTCGGTCCTATTGCCTCAGTAAAGGGTCGGAATAGGACCGAAAGTACTCGGCCAACTCGTTTTTTCATTTTTCCTTCGTGGCAAAAAAAACCTTTATTTATACATAGCATCACGTTTTATATACTTCGTGATCAAGTTATTCTATATATATATATATATATATATATATATATATATATATATATATATATATATATATATATATATATATATATATATATAAATATATATATATATATATATATATATATATATATATATATATATATATTGTGGTATTTTATTAATGCCATATTTTCCTCTCTTGAATGTATGAAATATTATATATAGAGTTTTGCAACATTTTTCAGATTCCTTAGCTAGCTTAGAGTTATAGGATATCTTAAAATATATGTTCAGATTTCGCATAACAATTTAAAAGTATATAATATAGAATGTAAAAAGAGAGAGATTAACTTTGTCTGTTCCGAGCTAGAATTGTTTCCCCCATATGTCAATGCCTCGAGATAAGAGATCTTGAGATCATGTTTGATCAGTGACTTCTGTCTCGATCGGGTATGTCTTTTTCATACGCATATGTCTTTGCCGAATAGCACATGGAGATTTCACGATTTTTCTGTAAAGTTACGGCATATTAGAAGCTTCTAGAAAGACTGCATCATCTTCTGCATGCCCAAAACGTTTTGGGCCTGTCAGTCTCTTGAAGTTCCGTACAAAGAAAGATCATTATAGACTTTGAAATCCTGGCGTTTAGATCTCCCCTCTCTCTCTCTCTCTCCCTCTCTCTTCCGCGCACGCCACTTTTGAGTTCATATTAACCTAACGTATTTGGTCACTCGTAACTTTTAGATTTGAGATTTGATATTTCTTAGAGTTATTTAGTATTATCTAGTGCTTTTTGTGGAATCTGAACAAACATTGCACAAGTGTGTAATGGCACCTTTCCTTTTGTGAATTGGTGAAATTTTTGAACGAGCTGCAGCAGAAAGAAAATTGGTACCAAGGTAACGTGTTATGTTATATTCTTATTAGTTGCACTAATAGTTACAATGCTTTGAATGAAACGATTTCAATTTTTACACATTGCAAATTTTTGTGTTTCGTGTTTGTTTCATTTTTTTCTTATTGAAGTAATTTTTTTTGTGTGTGCATTTATCCATTTTTCCTTATTGAAGTGTGTGTTTTTACTTTTTACAGTTTTGGTATTTTCCACAATTTTCTGTGTTTTCATTTGCATTCATAATTTGATTAACTTACGTAATTGTTTTCATTAACTAATCATTGTACATTCAATTGAAATTAACACTTGTGAATTAATTTGCATTTACTTAGATGTTTTCAAATTTCATTGTTGCTTAGCACTTGTGAATTAATTTCCAAATTTTTAGTTATTACGTAACACTTTTGAATTTCGATTAATTAATCAATTTTCTTGAATTTTGTGATAAATTAATTTGATTTAATTTTACTTAATTAATTCAAGAATTAATTAAACTTTGCTTTGTTTTCAAGTAACAGTAATTTTCCCTGATATTGGAAATTTCACTTACAATTTTGAGTTTAATAATAATTTTTTTTATCTAAAATTTTTATGTGTTTCCTTTTTCACCAGTATGATTATGATTTGCTTAGGTAGTAAACAAAGTGTGGTAATTGAGCTGTTTTCCTTCAATTTACTTGAAGTGAGTTAGAACCAGGAAAGTACTTAGACTTCTGAAATCACGGAAATACTAAGACTTAAAGTTGTTGATGGAGTGATGCCCGATAATTAATTTGATTACATAAGATTAAGATTACCTCACACCTGTTTTTATGAACTTAGTCTGATTTTCTGCAATACTGGTAAGTTGTTTAAGGGATCACTGTTGCCTTTCGAGTTTTCAGTCGTTTAGTACCAGTGATTAAGGTTCAGGTGTCTGGCTGTTGTGAGGTAACAATTAATGATAAGTAAGTGTTGTAACCAGATACTTGGCACTTCGTCACATATAATATATATATATAATATATATATATATATATATATATATATGTGTGTGTGTGTGTGTGTGTGTGTGTATGTATATATATATATATATATATATATATATTATATACTATATATATCATATATATATATATATATATTATATTATATACATATATATATATATATGCTTAAAAAATCACAGTAGATGCACGTGACTTCATTGAATAAGCGTATACCACAGGAAAATGCTAGTCAGAAATCCAAGCAACTTTCGTCTTTACTAAGACATTGTTCAAGGAACGAATGAAATACAATTGGAGAAAAAGGTCTCAGGTACACAACAAGATCAAGAATAGCCAGATGGTTAATTGTCAAAATTTCATTATGAAACCATCAAGTTTAAATAAACCAAGACTTAAATTTAGAACATTTCCATTATTTGACTTGATGAAATCCCATGTAATGACACAGTTAAAAGGAATATCACTGAATCTTGTTTCATCAAGTCAAATAAGGAAAATGTTCTAAATTTAAGTCTTGGTTTATTTAAACTTGGTGCTTTCATAAAGAAAAAAGTGTAAAATATATATAAGCCACAAAATAATGTATTCGATTTTTACGTGTTTTGGACTGTAAAGATACTTTTAATTGTAAAAATTATTTTTCAGTTAGGGTCAAAATCTGTAATGTTTGTGACCGTGTGATATCCAATAATCCTGGATTATCTCTTTTAATTTAATTTTTACCCTTTTGACAATTAACCATCTGGTATTCTTGATTCTTGTTGTGTACCTGAGACCTCTCTCTCCAATTGTATTTCATTCATTTCTTGACAATGCCTTAGTAAAGACGAAAGCGCTTGGATTTCTCACTATCATTTTCTTGTTATTTATTGTTCGTTATTATTATTTACATATAGATATATATATATGATATATATATATGTGATGATATATATAGATATATATATAGATATTTATATATATAGAATTTAGATATATATTAGATATAGAGAAATACATATATATATATATATATATATAGATATATATATATATATATATAATTTATATATTATATATATATATATATATATATATATATATATATATATATATACCTATATACATATATATAATATATATATATATATATATTTATAGATATACGTATACATATATATATATATATATATATATATATATATATATTATATATATATATATATGCAAGAAGCCAGGTACTATGTCGTACCTCTAAGTAAATGGGGATACAATCCACAATGAAGTAAATTCCTCTTGTAGTTTTAAAAATATATATTACTTGTATAGGATTAAAGCTTTCGACCATCACTGTGGTCTTGTTCACCTAAAGTGTGATATGTCACATCATGGAACTGACAAGAAAGAGCACAAGCATTTGAAAAAAAAAACAACGGTAGGAAACAAGCTAGTTCAAATTATGAATGATCAGGCGGTTGAGCCCTCGTTCTTTCCAGAATTCGTCTTGATCTTCGTGGGGGAATGTTTCTATTGTCAACTGCTTGTCTATGGTGGTTGGGTGGTTAGTTGGAGAAATGACCTGAGTGGAGTAAACAGGAGAGGAACGCAGCATCGTTGATTGGCACATAGAATTTCTAACTTGTTGAAATTTTCCCTTTCCTACATATCTCCTCACAAATAGCTGTATTTTCTGTAATGCCAGTATTTCCTGCAAAGGTCTCGTTTAATGAAATTAACGAAACCCCTTCTACTACTCGTCTCAAAGTCCGGTCGTACATGCAAAAACAACCTTTGTACCTTTAAAAGAAAATTTATAGCGTGGTTTTTTTCTCCCATGTATGTTTGCGCAATTGCACTGTATGAACTTCCCCTTCTGCAAGCAGCAACGTGTTCTTCCCTTCTCTTATCAATGGAACGTCCGCTTTCTCCCACGTAACATTCATTGCAATCACTACAAGGTATTACATATACTCCTACATTCTCTCTATTACCCGGGTTATTTTTAATGAGTTTCTTCTTGATTGTACTATTGTACTGAAAGAAAAAACTACGTTGAAGCCGTTCTTCTTTTTTCCTTTAAGCTGCCTAGAAAATTTATTAAGTTCTCTGTTATAAGGAAGAGCAAGAGATGCCTTAAAATCTGCCTTTTCAGTTATATCATGAGGGGCGTAAAACATCCGATCTAGCTTTAGATAGAGACTGTAGTATAAAAAAACTTTGGGTAAACACAGTTTAGTAAAACTATCTACCAAGAAATTTATTTCGGCGTCAATGAACTGGGGATCACATATTCGGTATGCTCGAAAAAACAAAGTTGGTTAAAAACGTTGTGCTTTACTTCGGTTCATGATATGAAAAGTAATGGGATATAGGTGTTTGTGTGGGTGTTCTTCCTATAACACGCTGAAGTTTAAAGTCAACTACTCACTGTGTCTCTATGAACTACAATATCTAGAAAGGGAAGCCTATTTTCCATTTCCTTTTCCACTGTAAATTTAATAGAGGGCAAAAAACCATTTAGCAACTCTAAAAACCTATGAAAGGCTCCTCGCCCACCGTAGATGATGTTTTTTATTGTTTATAGACACGGCGAGGAAGCCTTTCATAGGTTTTTAGAGTTGCTAAATGGTTTTTTGCCCTCTATTAAATTTACAGTGGAAAAGGAAATGGGAAAATAGGCTTCCCTTTCTAGATATGGTAGTTCATAGAGACACAGTGAGTAGTGACTTTAAATTCAGCGTGTATAGGAAAGAACACCACACAAACACCTATATCCATTACTTTCATATCATGAACCGAAAGTAAAGCACAACGTTCTTTAACCAATTTGTTTTTCGAGCATAACCGAATATGTGATCCCCAGGTTCATTGACGCCGAAATAAATTTCTTGGTAGATAGTTTTACTAAACTGTGTTACCCAAAGTTTTTTTATACTACAGTCTCTATCTAAAGCTAGATCGATGTTTTACGCCCCTCATG
>NC_061109.1:36617136-36629636 GCF_015104395.2 Macrobrachium nipponense
GCATTTCTATAACGAGCCCGGAAGTTCATTCATATGGAAATTTTATTATTGAATATATGATAGATTTTATATGGGCTAGTAAAAACACATAAGGAAAATAACCCTATGAGAACAATAAATTAGTTCTGTTTGTTCCATAACTTATAAGCTTTCAAAATATCTAAAAACAATTATTGTCACCATTACTAGGAACTATTTTTTCTACACATCTTATTAACTCTTTAGATTTGACTGACAAAATTAACGGCATTACAATCAATCCAGATTCACGGTTAATTATTTCTGATGTGTGTTCCTTATTCACTAAAGTTCCCATTGACTTAGTATTGGAATACCTTAAAGATGGATTGCATAAACTTGTTTCGCCACTAACAATGAGCCACGTCATAGAATTAATAAGATTTGCATATGTGATTGTGAATTTATTTTCAACGGGTAATGTTTTGAACAAACTTTTGGTATGGGAAACCCACTTTCGCCCGTTCATTCAAATTTATGTATGGAATTTTTTGAACGCATGTTCATCCCTAAGATTTTCCATTTTCCTGTGACATGATACCGTTATGCTGATGATATTTTACCCAACATACGCAAAGATTTGAATGTAAAGAATATATTAGCTCAACTAAATGATCAAGTCCCTTCAATTAAATTTACACTTGAGTTAGAGAAAGTCAATTGTTTACCTTTTTAGGACATTTATATTAAAAGCGAACCTTTTAATTTTAAATTTAGTATTTATAGGAAAAAGACAATTATTTTGACATATGGAGACTATTATATATTGGACATCTTATAAATATAGAAATGTCATTTTTTTCATCTAGGTTTCTGCGAGCCTTGCGAATAGTCAGACCTGAGTTTTTAGATCGAGAATTCAAAACATCAGAGAAATGGGAACAGATTTGTGCTATCCATCCCATATGGATATTGGCTACGATAAAGCTATCAAGACCTTCTATGAAAAATCGGAAAGAAAAAAAAAGTGCCCCCTTTGTTTACCACATTTTATTGGATTTGAAGCTGGAGAAACTCTTTAAATAATACAAATGCATCTTTTATATATAATAACGTAAAAAACATGCTTATAAAAAAATAGTCCCCAACATTTAATCTGAACAGAGGCTTAAGATACAAGATTTACGTATAAACAATATTATATAATTTCCCAATTTTGCCATTCAGTATCGTAAATATGTCATTTCTCTCTTTGTCTGTTCTGTCGCCTGCCTGTCTTTATTGCCAGTGTCAGCTCCCAAAAGCTGAGAATGAAACCAGAAGCTGCTGAAGGGCAAACGAAGTTAATAAAAGAGGGCACCGAGAGAAGCTCTCCCTCAGATGCTCCCCACTCCAAGTGAAAGCAGCAGCTCTTCATCTGCTGAGCTGCTCTTACCCCTTCTGTTCCACGTTGCTGCAATCTAGACATTACCTGACGTCATTGTAGTGCAATCCTTTCCCTCATCGGCGCCCTTTAAGAAGCAGAGACCAGCGATCAAAGACAGTAAAGTACTGGTGTAGTTGGCAGTCACTTTTGTCTCTTTTACTTTATTTTTTTTTTCCATTTCTGTGTCTGAGCAAACGTTTTTATTGGTCTCTTTTACTTTATTTTTTTTTTCCATTTCTGTGTCTGAGCAAACGTTTTTAGATATCCTTGGTCATCCCTCAACTGCCAAGCTCAACTGTTCTATGAAGCTAATCTAATTTAAGCACTGTGGTTCCCTTGAATGTGATTTAAAAAGGCTCATTGCTTGAATGACCTCCCGGTATTAGCAGCTGCCAATAGAATTTACCAAGGGAGATTATGTAAGTCGGTGTCTGTTTCACATCCTCCCATTCAATACAGTAACTTTCTGTAAAGTAATTCAGTCATTTCTTGAACTTTGAGGGAATTCTGGGGATGTAAGATTTATAATAAGCAAGTATAAATTTTTGGCGACATCACCGCACTTGATCAGTCCTTTGTGTGTAGCACATATGTTTATAGAACAATACCTTGCTTCAGATATCCTATCGCCTTTATCCCTTGGGAGTGGTGGATCTTCTCTTTTCTTATTACTCTGGGCATACCCCCTAACTGCGTTTCATGTCTTCAGCACGTATCGGCAATCCGATCACGTGACCCCAGTGCTACAAGCAACTATTCCTTCAGTAATAAGTCTTGGTCCTAAGCTATAAAATCTGGTCATGAGGTAGACCTCATAAGGCATTTAATAGCTGTGCAAGTAAAAACAGGCTAGATTTATGATAGTGGAAACCATGCGAAGAATTTCTCACTCAATGAACAATTGGCAACTGCTAAAGTTGATTTCACGAGAAAAAATGGACCTGAAATCACAGCACCATTAACCCCATATGCGCAAAGGAAAGAACGAAACCCCCCACAACAGGTAAGGTGTCGTTATTCAAGTATTAGGCATTTATTGCTAGGGGTAAAACCAAATTTGACTGCCATCTTTTCAGTTAGAGGCTGGAAAAGCTTAAGATTGTGTACGTGCCAAAATTTTAGCTATGAGAGAGAGACATTTCAATCACTAACTTTAGTTTTTTTTTGTGCTTTACACGAAAGCACCAGGAAACAGTGCCAGGTTCCCTTTGCAAAAATGAAATCTCTATATTGCAGACTAGTAAGAAGGAGTAAGAAAGAAATAAGGAAAAAACGCATTAAAGAAACTCTTCAGGAAGGTTTACCTCTAAGGAGGCAGTAGGAAGATCCCTATTACCTCAATTTTTCATTCATTTATTGTTTCCTTTTCTCTTTTAAAAAGTGTTGCTTTAAAATAGGTAGATAACCTTACATGAAAAAAATTTTCTTGTGTAAGTCTATGAATAAAGGATAACTTTTACTTAAACTTGAATGAGTCAACAAAATAAGCAATAGCATTTTACACCAGTGAGTAGGGAAAGCACATCAAAACAAACTGCTTGTTTTGATTTGCGGTCGGCGACCCTTTAATGTGTCTTCCTTCCGTGGAAAACACGACAGGATCGTCTGTCTGGTCAGCGACGAATTATCACAGATGACAAAGGAAAGAATTTGTTTCTTCAAGTAATCGTTATTTCTTTCCCACATAAATGGGTCAGATAAGTAAGGCAAGTGAACAAGGGAGAAATTGTGTAAGCATTGGGGAAAAAAGCGTCTTGTGGTTCACGTACTGCCCATCACATTCATTTGTATTAGTAATTTTTCGTAAGGAACCCGATAGGCATTCCCATATCATTATTCATATTACCTTAACACGAGCCCAAAAGACTTTGATTGGCGGACCACTGAGCAAGTCCACTTACATCAGCGCTGAGGTATACGTTCTATATAAAAAAAACACACAGAATTTAAATATTTATTCTGTGTCCTTGTAATGCTATATTTTTGTTTACATACATATCTTGGTCGCATCATTGTGTACGTATATTTTCCACCATTCGTGGAGAAAGAGGCTGTTATAACCGTAGATAGTTTATTTTTGGAGACAACTATTCTCGTTCTTGTGGACTCTATATGTCATGTGACAATTTTTTTTACGTCTTAAGACGGGCAATTCCAAATTTTGTATACGCTTATCTTGTCAAGGTAAGGGATTGCTTTTATTTTCAAAATCATCATGATCAATACATTCGCATTTGTGAATTCCATTACAGTCTTCTTCCACATGCAGTACCGCTTTTGGCTGTGCTAATTTATCCTTGGCACATCATCCTAAGTACCTAGGCATCCAGCCTTTGTCTCCACAGCCATAATGGCCACCTATGAAGAGGCCATCGCTGTCTGAACAGATATCCAAGAACGCGGAAGATGCTGCCCACTAGATGGCCGCCTTCATAAACGATTGCATCGATAGCTGGATTCATTGCCGACCGCGGCACCCCTCTGATGGGGAAGCCCTTCCGGTCTGGTCGCCAGTCGAGGAGCATATTTTCACGGCCCTTGTCGAAAATAATTGGTATTTTCCGGCCTCTGCTCCTGCTAATACCAGTTGCAATCAATCCCTCATAAGAAAAAACTAGGTACCAGAGGGTCAGCCATAAACTGCTCTACAACTATAATATATACCAGTATTGATGGACATAGGATCAAACTTCATACGGTCTGGCTGAAGGTTAACATGTCCCCCCACCCCCACCCCGAGTAGGATAGATACCTGAGTAGCGGATATTCTCCCAGAAGGCTTTGATGTCCTTCTCAGGTGGAGCCTCCTGACATGTCTTAATATCATGCCTTGAGTAGGCCTTGATCTTGTCATCGAATCCCCACCAGAGCCAACACCTGCATCAGAGACAGCCTCTGGGTTATTCTACCTCCAAGAGGTGGAGGCACAAGTTGTGTATAGTGTGCTGCATGCATGGGTATTCAGCAAATTCCATGAAGTGATCCCTTAAACAACTTATCAATATTGCAGAAAATCAGACTAAGCTCATTAAAACAGGAGTGAGGTAATCTTATATGTATTTAAATTAATTTGCGGGCATCACTCTATCAACAACTTTAAAAGTCTAAGTATTTCCCTGATTTTAAAAGTCTAAACACTTCCCTGGTTCTAACTAACGTCAATTAAATTGAAGGAAAACAGCTCAATTACCACTCTATATTTCTACCAAAATAAAATTAAATGTACTGGTGAAAAATAAAACACTTAAAAAAAATTTAAATGCAAACATTTATTTCAAACTCAAAATTTATGAGTGAAATTCACATTCTCAGGGAAATTTACTCTTACTTGAAAACAACACAAAGTTTAATTAATTCTTGAATTCATTATTAAATAAAATTAAATCAAAATTAATTTATCACAAAAATCAAGAAAACTAATAATCAAGGAATTAAATTATTCAATTGAAATTATAAGTGTTAGGTAATAACTATAATTTGGAAATTAATTCACAAGTGCTAAACAACAATAAAACTTGAAAAGAATTCTAAGTAAAAACAAATTAATTCGGAAGTGTTAAATTCAATTAAATATGCAATGATTAATTCATGAAAACAATTAAGTTAATCAAATTGTGAATGCAAAGGAAAATACAGAAAAATATGGAAAATACCTAAATTGCAAAAAAGAAAGCATTAATCACACAATATAAAAAAACACTTCAGTAAGAAAAATGGACAAATGCACAAAAAATCACTTCAACAAGAAAGATAGATAAATGCACAAAAAATCACTTCAAAAGAAAGAAACACAGAACATTAAAATTTGGAATGCATAAAAAATGAAATAGTTTCACCATACCACTATAAATATGTTTATAAATTTCACCAAACCACTGTAAATTTGTTTTCAATTTCACCAAACCACTGTACATCTGTTTTCAGTTGCAACTAAAAACTTGTAATAACACTAAACCTTGGTGCCAATTATGTTTCTGCTGCAGCTAGCTCGAAAATTCACCATAATAAAAAAAATAACCATGTTCCATAAAAGAAAAGGCGCCATTACACACTTGCTAAATGTTTGTTCAGATTCCGCAATAAACACTAAGCAATATTAAATAAATCTAAGAAACACGAAATCTAAAATTTATGAGTGACCAATCACTAAGTATAAAATCTTTACATTGATGTGAAATCAAAAATCTCTTGCACGGGGGAAGAGAGAGATAAGGATATCCTTACACCACGGTTTCAAATCTCAGAAAGATCAACTTGCTCTCTCTTTGGTTGGTGTGAACGATTTTGGAAATGAGAGACAGCTAATATCATAAAAATTCTCTTTTAAAACAATAAGTAGAGAGGAGGTGAGATTACAATAATAAGTAACATTTATTATTACATGATTTAAGACAATAAATCTTTCAAAATAAATAATATAATAACTATAGAATATTTTCGAATGAAATTAAGTTTTGTCATTTCCTTGAGTGACATCACAAACTTTCCACTCCAAAATTTAAGATACTTACGAGTCAACAAATTCTCTTTTGACAAATCAAGAGATATGAGTTAATTTCCCAGTAATATTAGATAGATTTAAATACAAAAACATCTATAACTTCTTATATGAAATAAAAGGTATTAGATGTTTGTGAAATGTTTCAAGCTTATGAAAGATGATGCAATCCTTCACATGATTTCTCAACAAAGACGAGTCTGAAACTAGCCACGAGTGTCGCATGGTTGATTGGGAAAAAAAAAATTGGAACCATGCGGCCTCAAGTGGTGACAGCTATTTTCCTGCTTCAAACAGACAATGCCATTTTCTCTTTCTTCTCACATTCTACATTATCTTAACTTATAAATTATGTTAAGCAAAATCTGAACATACATTATTAGGACATGCTAAGAATAAGCAAAATAAGGAATTTGAAATTATTGCAAACAGTTTTACAACACTTCATACTGTTAAGGAGAGGATGATATGCATTACGAAAGCAACAGCATACAAGATACCTCCCCCAGAAGATTGATTATCCCGGTGTTGAATCCAACAATTCGTAACGGGATAAATAATAAGCAACTACATTGTTTTTGCCACAGAATGGTAGATATTATTCTCATCTTCTTGAAGTAGAACAGCTCCAATGCTACAGTCAGAAGCATCAACTTGTTTCGCAAATTTCTTGTTGAAGTTTGGAGCTTGAAGTGTTGGTCTTGAAATTAAAATGGTTTTTACCTTCTCAAAAGATTCTTGGCACTCTGGAGTCCAAACAAACTTAGCTTTGGGGCCAGTTACGTCTCTGTAGCTGTTTCCGGGTAGTAGGTGGGGTAGCCTTACGGATACCTTCTACATTAGCATTTACAGGAGCGAGAAGGCCTTTCCCAAAGTCAAACCCAAGATACTGAACAGTTACCTTTCCAAATTCACTCTTCTCTAGGTTGGCTGTTAGTTCTGCTTCTTGAAGTTTCTTGGAAACTTGCCTCAGAATCATCAGATGTTCTTCCCATGTTGTAAAGTAAATCACTATGTCATCAAGATATACACCTACTCCTTCAATAGTTCCTGGCAGTTGATCCATCACCCGATGGAATGTTGCAGGTGCATTCATCAGACCAAACGGCATAACAATATACTGATACAGCCAAAAAGGAGTAATAAAAGCTGACAGCAACTTAGCATTCTCATCTAAGGGAATTTGATAATATTATTCAACAAGTCTATCTTGGAAACAAACTTGGCTTGCCCAATATTATCAAGTAACTGATCTATAAGAGGGAAAAGATAATTGTCAGCTACAGTAATGGAATTTAGTTTCCTATAATCGGTACACATCCAAAATAAACCATCTGGTTTCTTCACTAACACACATGGAGAACTAAAATGACTTGAACTGGGTTCTGCTAATCCATGTTGCAGCAAATACTCAACTTCTTTCTTCTAAATATCTCGATAATAAGGTGATAAACGATAAGCTCTTTGATTGAATGGTTTTCCATCTTGAATTTTGATCTCACGTACATCTGCAAAAATTTCTGGAAAGCTTCTAATCACCTGATGTAGACCTTCAATCAATTGAAGAGATTTTTCATCATGGTAAAGAAATAAACCCTGTAAATCAGGAAAAAAAATTAAAAAAAATGGAAAAAAGGGCTTCACTTGATTATTCTATAATGTTTTTCTAAGTTATATACCAAATTTCAATGGTATAGCTTTAAAACTATATGAGAAAATAGAATTTCAAGGTCAATAAGTATAGTTTTGAGATATGGGAGTTCAAAGTTTTCCTGTGTATTTTTCCAAAGACAATGTTAATAAATAATGATTATTGTGAATTTTATATTTCTTCTTTGGGTATTTATAAACCAAAACTATGTTATTTATCATAATTTAATCATAAATGAAGATCCCTTTGCTCATAATTGGGGCACTGGGTCAGGCAAGACGAGGCACTCCTTCCTACGCAACTCTCTCTCCTTCATAACTCGGCTTATTACAGCGAATTTTCTTCTTCTGTATGTTAGCGAGAGGTTTTCCTTGTCTTTTCCTCTTTAGCATGATGAAATTCTTGCCGAAACAAAGCTAAGCAGACATAAAAGCAAGAGAATGTCAGAGGTGAAACTCGAACATGTACTCTCTTTTTACAAAGACAATGTTAATAAATCATGAGTATTATGAATTTCATATTGTTTTTGGGATTAATAAACCAAAACTATGTTATTTATCATAAATGAAGATCCCTTTACTCAAAGACTGTAGCCTGGGGCACTGCCTCGCCCTCTCTCTCTTCAATAACTACGCCAATATCGCGGATATTATGATATTTTGAACTCATAGTAGAGCAAATTTTCTTCTTCTGTATGTTAGCGAGATGTTTTGCTCGTCTTTTCCTGTTAGGCATGATGAAATTCAGGCTGAAACAAAGATAAAAGCAAGCGAATGTTAGAGGTGAAACTCGAACATGTAACCTCTTTTATGTTTCTGCTCGCTTTGTAGGGCGGCAAGCTGAGAACTCTCCCTCCTGCAACTTATGGAATCTCTACAGATGCCATTGCTCACAATTTCTTTGACAATAATGATAAAAATTTACAATAACAGAAGAAATATTGCATTTTCTTGTAAGGATCAATGTTTTTTGCTTATTGAGTTAGGTTTACTAAACACCCTGTAACTATGAAGGTAGGAGGAATTTTGACGAAATATTTCGTAGCCATACGAAGCTCCAAGAATTTTTCCATGACTGCGTTTTTCGCCCTATACCCCCATATATAGGGGTACCGGCCGGCTCCCTTAAGGGCAAACCAACATCCCATTCTCTTTCTGACTGAGAACAATACTTTGTCAGCATACTTTTCAATGTCTAGTGGAAACTTTCCAAGGCACCCTGAGTGTCTGGATGATAAACAGTGGATAACTGTTGTTTCACTCCTAATAAATCCATCACATCCTGGAATAACTTGGCAGTAAAGTTTGTTCCTCTATCACTTGGCAGATATGTTTCTAACAGGGATCACCTCTGGATATCTGGTCACAGGACACATTAATGTTAACACATACTCATTTCCCTTCTTTGTGTTCGCCAGTGGTCCAACCATGTCTATAATAACTTTGCTAAAGGGTTCTCCTTTAACTTCTATAGGTTGTAGGGGGGCTTTCTGGATGGTTTCATTCGGTTTTCCAGCGATCTGGCAGGTAAGACACTCATAACAAAACCTGCTAACATCTAAGTGAAGTCCATGATCTTCTCCACAGTCTTCCTGATTCCCATAAGTACAGATCTCCTGGTAAATCTGTAGGTCTACACTTCCTCATCAGCAAACCTTCTTTTAGATAATAACAGGTAGGAGTTTGTTGCATCTCTTCTCGATCAAGAACTCTGAAAAACAAATCAGCTAATGATGCATCCTTCTTCTGCAAGTCCATTAGCTTCTCTCTTGTCACTTGACGAACTTCAAGGGTTGAATTCTCAATATCTGCTAACTCAGCTACTGTAGTTTCACTACTGTCTTCAGGAACACTGACTACTGATAGTCTCTTCAGGAATAACAGGTTGTTCTTCTTCTTCTTCGTGGGAAATCTCTTCTTGGTCAGCATTAGGGGAAACATCACTTCCCTGGAACAATTCTTCTAAGCACAAAAATCCTCTACTTGATCCATCTTGGGTGTGTAAATCCTCAGTTTCTTTACTTACAGTTGTAGTCTTCTTACTTCTGGTAGTTACACAACTAGGAAACAGGTGGGGGATATTCTTCTCCAACTCAACCGTAGGACTAATCCTTAACTGTTTGTCTGTCACTACAGGATAAGGAATAAATGGTACACCACCAACTTCATTATACGATGGAACATGTACACCTTCCACAACCAGTGAGTCCTTTACAGCAAAATCAACATTCCCTGTCACCAATTCACATGGCAGGGGTAAGCTACATATAAGAGTTACTTCCTCTCCTCCTATACCCTTCAAAAAACTGAATCGCCTGTGAGACTCTTCTCCAACTGAGGGTGTGCACCATGTACTACCACACTATGGTTACTTGCCTGGTACCTGCACACTCCTTCCTTCAGTTGACACCTTACCCTCATAGATATATGGCTTCTAAGCTTCCACGCTGCTAAGCCACTCACTGCTTGAGGTTACATTCCCACTGGTTGCTAAACATTTAGCTTGTTTAGTTTCAGTCTTCTCTGAAGTTTGATTCTTTCGCACACTGCTCTTCATAGTTTCTTTCACCTGGTCACCTTTCACTACGTGACCAACTGGCTTTGACAGCTGTTGATTTTGGTAACACTCTTGACTGAAGTGTCCTGCTCATCCACACTTAAAGCAGACAACACTAGGTTTCTGTAACTGTCTTGAAAAATTGGATGAGGATGCACATTAGCTTGCTGAGGTGTAATACCTTGTGTACTGTTAGTAATATCACTTGTAGGTTTCCCATTAAATTTGTTCCTGAAACTTGGATGAGGCTTAAAACCTGGGCATTGTTGGTTCTGGTACTGGACATAGTAATTACGTTTGCTACTAATTATATTGTAATCTTCACTCAGTGTAGTAGCTTTGTCAAGTTTCTTAACCTCTCTCTCTCTCTCTCTCTCTCTCTCTCTCTCAAATAGGCTCTTATATGATCAGGAATTACCCTAAGATATTGTTCAAGAACAACTAATTCTTCTACCCAACATTTAAAACACCTTCTCACTTTATAAGCATAATCTAAGGAGGTTACCTTCTCATCTTTTCTTAAATTTCGGAATTTTTCATTGTAGTCCTCTGGGGTCATCTGGTAAACTTGTAGCACATTGTGTTTAAATACCTTGTAGTCTTTACACTAATCAGCTGCTAAGGCTAGATAAGCGTTTCTCCCTTTACCAATTGAGACACTTTGTAGCGAAACTGACCACTTATCTTCTGGCCATCCCATACCTGAAGCCACTTTCTCAAAGTGATCAAAAAACTCATCTGGAGCCTCTTCAGTAAAAATAGGGATTAACTTCTGTACTCTTACTACATCAAATACAGGGTCGTGAGTACCTTGGTTAGGGTTGGACAGTGTAACAGGTAATGTGGATCTAGCTCTTATTAATTCCATCTCCCTTTTCATGTATTGCAATTTCTCTTCCCTCTTTTATCCTTTCTCTTTCCTCTTCTGCTACTTTTTCTACTTTTCTTTCTTTTTTTTCTCTTTTCTCCCTGTCTTCTCTTTCTCTTTCAGTTTGCATTTTTAGCTTAATCAAACTCTTCTGCTTCAATGCGTCTAAGCTCTAACTCTGAATCACTTTTCTCTTTCTTTCCTGCTTGCTTATTCATAAGATCAGCACATGCTACATTCAACAACTCTTAAGCTAATTCTAACTCATATTCATCAGTTATTCTACCAGTGTCTATCAATGATTTCAAGCAATACATCTTATTTGTGCCTTTACCATACTAATAGACACATAACCACCACATGCGACTGCTAAAACGCTCCACTGTGCCTTAAACAGAGTGGTTTCAGATAAAACTTGAGTGGAAGGGGCTGCTAAAAATTCCTGAACCTTGAACTGAGCAATTTTCTCTTAGTTATCAACTAACAATTCAACACAATAAATGCAAAACAAAAACTGTATGGTCACTCTCCTCACGTAATATATCCCTAACACCACCAGTAAAAAATAGTGATAATGTAATCTGTTCTCCCGGGTCTCTGGGCACCATTAATATTGACGAAGTGCCAGGTATCTGGTTACTGCACTTACCAATCATGAAATAATTACCTCACAACAGCCAGACACCTGAATCTTCATCACAGGTAAAATACAACTGAATACTTTAAAGGCAACAGTGATCCTTTAAACAACTTATCAATATTACAGAAAATCAGACTAAGTTCATTAAAACAGGAGTGAGGTAATCTTATATATAATTAAATTAATCAACGAGCATCACTCCATCAACAACTTTAAAAGTCTAAATATTTCCCTGATTTTAAAAGTCTAAGCACTTCCCTGGTTCTAACTCACTTCAATTAAATTGAAGGAAAACAGCTCAATTACCACTCTATATTTCTATATAAACAAAATTAAGTAGACTGGTGAAAAATAATACACTTATAAAAATTGTAAATACAAACATTTATTATGAAACTCAAAATTTATAAGTGAAAATCACAATCTCAGGGAAATTTACTCTTACTGGAAAACAACACAAAGTTAAATTAATTCTGAATTTAAGTATTGTCAAATTAAATCAAAATTAATTTATCACAAAAATCAAGAAAACTAATTAATCTAGGAATTAAATCATTCAATTGAGATTTTAAGTGTTAGGTAATAACTATAATTTGGAAATTAATTCACAAGTGCTAAATAACAATAAAACTTGAAAAGAATTCTGAGTAAATGCAAATTAATTCACAAGTGTTAAATCAATTAAATATGTAACGATTAATGAAAATAATTAAGTTAATCAAATTGTGAATGCAAATGAAAACATAGAAAAATGTTGAAAATACCTAAATTGCAAAAAGAAAGCATTAATCCACACAATATGAAAAAAATTATATTTCAATAGGAAAAATGGACAAATGCACAAAAAATCACTTCAACAAGAAAAACGGATAAATGCACAAAAAATCACTTCAAAAGAAATAA
>NC_061109.1:36634636-36639636 GCF_015104395.2 Macrobrachium nipponense
CAGAGTGGTTGGACGCTAAGGGCACCAGCATAGTCCAGTACGCAGACCTGAAGAAGGTCTTACTAGACAGATTCATGCAATTCCCAGCTATTTGTGTAGAACAGATCTTCGATGTAGCACAGAAACTGTTAGATGATTAATGTCAATCTGCCACCCTTCTCATAATGAGAGCCCTCGCCCGTCTGCCTCATCCAGCAAATGGTTCTCCCAAATCAATTGATATCCTCAAGGCCCTCTGGTTGCAGAGCCTGACAACGTCAGTACGGGCAGCACACACCAACATCAAAGAGCCTGTAAATTATTTACATAATGCTTGAAAACAGGAATCACAACGAGGGGTGAACCTGTAAGCTTTCTGTTTGTAATACGGTTTGTAGTTGTGTGGTTGTCTATTTAAGGGTACAATAAGACCTCTAAAGGTAAGCAAACGTCTAAAATAACACAACTTTAAATTGAGTTGGGGGTAGGGGGAAGCGTAGGATACGATCGCATAGGAACTGCTATTTTGGTTTAGCTGGTAATCAATGGGACACTCATTAGTTTTGCTTCACAAGAAATGATTAATCCCAAAAACTAATACCTGCACTTATAGTAATTGAATTGTGTCTCCAAAAAGTTTAATAGAAGGATCATCTACTACAATTTAATTAAGAAATGAAATAAAATGTTATAATATGAAATCTTAAAACTGAACGATTTAGCACAATTGTACAGGAATTATTTCTTTCCTAACCCTTTACATATGCCTATCACACTAAGTGTAAAGAAAAAATTACAAAGTAACAAGGTGTGTAACGTTACTTTACCTATTCCTCACACTGAGAAAAGTTTGCCCTAATGCCATAGAAATCTGCAATGAATTCTGATATTAGCAATTACGTAGTAAACACATGAAGTTGGAGCTCGTAAGAGAAAACAAACGAGCAAAGCAAATGTGTCTCCATTCTTGGTTACGTGTGTGGAGCTAAACTATCTCAGGTTGGCCCTTTGTTAACAATTATGTACAAAAGGTAAGTTTCATAAAGAAAAACAATCTTAAATCATAATTATTTTGAAATCCAAGGATATAAGTGCATTAAATATAATAAGAACAACCTAAACACGGCATTTACCGTTGCTCTCTATGAACGATATTGGAACTCGTTAATGAGAGTCATTTAAGCATTTGACTGTTGGCTGCCCTGCGGGCTAGAAGCGTTCACGCACATACACGCATACATTTTTCTTTACAATTTAAGATGTAAAAATGAACGTAGAGCACAGTTATGTTTTTGCGTTATGGTTACGAACGTTAGCGGGAATTTATATTCCTATCTGCCCTGTCTATTATTATGCTAATCCCTGGTCAACGATTACGAGAGATTTTAACGAATGTGCTTCCATGATTCCAACTCCAGTTGTAATATAATATACTCAAAAGGGAAATTAAGGTTCGTCTTAGTCACCAAAGATGGAAGGGGGGATTTTTACTCTTAACAAAGATACCAATCAACTATCTTAACGAATCCTGGCCGTGGGTCGCCAGTTGTTATGATACAGGAGAGCTTTAGCCCTGATTACATCTTGCATACGCGTATCATAATTTATATAGATAAAAAGAAGTTTGGAGGTCGGCAGCCGGTATAGAGACAGTAAGTACCGGCAATAAATGTATTTAGAAATTACATGTATAAATTAATTACAAAAGGGAGCACAACGTGTATAATATCTATAAATACAGTAAGGTTATCTGCTGGTTAACCGCTGAAGATTGAAGCTACAAAGGGCTTCTGTGGAGTGGAGTGGGGGTTTACTATGGTTCGTAACCATACGTGGAAGTTTTCAGCAAAAGTACTCTCGCCCCCGAGAAGGGAGATTTACATCAATTAAACACTGGCTACTATGCACAGATTCCCTAACCCACTTAACCATTCAGTTACACTGCATTATTACACTTATACAGATTTTTCATACTAGTGGACATATTACACATGGCAGCAGCTATATTCAGATAATGGTTAATGCTTAGACATTATTGAAGAGAGACTACACTCAGGGTAAAGGGAATCAGACTTAGGCAAAGCCCGCCACGAGGGTAAGGGTAGATAGGAGAGGCAGTTGCTCTCAGGGAGGGGCAGACAGGGAATGGGACGTCCGCTCCGTAGGACTCTTGGTACGTGAAGACGGCCACCCAAGCTTTTGACTAGCTACCCCTCAGCCTCCGAAAGTGTGGGGGGAGGGGTACTTCCTTGGAGGGTTTTCCTACTGGTCACAGACTCTTGGTCCCTTTTGTCTTAGGCCTAGACTGACATCCCAATTCCCCATGGGGGGGGGGGGGGGGGGGGGCGCCAAGTTGGCGCTGTTGTCTTGCATGGGCGTCTGAAAGTAAGAGGCCTCGGGGGAGCAGGCTGGTCTAAGATAGGTGGGTGTGTGGGGAGGCTCTGGATAGGGCCTTCAAGCTTGCATATGTTCAAATTCCCTTTACTGATTCTCTCGTATGAGAGGAAAATGGCGGAATGGCCGTCACGAGTGACAGTACCCATTTCCTATGATAATTACCAATTAGATAATCATCAGAAAAGGTGACATCAAACATTTTGCATTAGAAGAACACATAGTCATTCTTCACTGATAAACAATTTAATGAGTGCATTTTATTAAAAGCACAGGAATTTATATGTATCTAAAAAATGTTAATAAATCTAAATCAAGAAAATGATGTATGTACAATCAAAGACTATGATAAAAATTTTGAAGCACTGATAATTGATCAAGAAATTTTTTTATTTTCACCACATACTGTTGTAGCTAAAATTAAATGTAATAATGTAAAACCAGAAATAAGGTTTAAAAATGTTAAATCTTTTACAACGTCATGTCAACTGATAATAGCCAACCATTTGTATTGAACCTAATGTTTTTACAACATATAAATTTAACAAACATGTTTCATATAAAAATAACTCATATAGAATAAGAGAATTCAAATTGTCTCATTGAGAATTAAAGAAACTTGAAAATTTGAACTATGTTGATGACTACCTACTACAAGGAAAATGTATCCCTAATTTTATCATTAGTAAATGTAGTGGTAATAGTGGTAGCTGTTATTTTGTTTTTCATAATAGCAAGGAGAATAATCATTAGCAGAATACAAGGGATACTGGCAGAAATTAAAAGGAATGAACAATGATTGACAATTGAAGTTAATAAATATTTTTTACTTGATAATAATTTATAATAATTAATATGGTTATTTTTTCCACCACTTTTTTAGAACTGTGTCCATTATTACCAATTATTGCCAATTAATTATCATTATGTCCATTGTTATTGTGTATAGTTATAAAAACATTGAGGCCAATGTATGGTGGTGGCCGAGTGATGTAATATTAATGTAGGGAAAATAGGGTGGATATAAAAAGAGAGAAAAGAATAAGAGACAGTAAAATAAGAAGAAAGAGAGAGAGCTGTGTCAAGCAATGAATGTGTTTGTCATACTGGCGACAATAATCCAAACAAGTGGAGGTGTTTATCAGTCTAGCAGCAATTAAAAAATGCTTTTGGCTGCTCAACGACTAATCTCAAATTTCCTCAGATGAACCAGATGGAGAAACACTGGCAAATAGAAATACACTATCTGAAAGAAGCTGCATTTGAACTGCATCACAGGGTCCTCATTCATATTGAAATATAGCATTAAGATTAGATGTTTTGGAACAGAAATATCAAGTTTTACACAAATGAGCCAAAATCAGCGAGAAAGTACGTTCGCAAGTGACTGAGAGTTATTCTCCGGAACAAAACAGCACGTGATATTTAATGTGCAACGTTATAAGTAGTAGAACATGTTCACATTTTAGGAGTTTGTAAGGAGACGGTTAAGTCCAGGGAGTATAATTTCAGTGAAAAAGAGAACACAACGAAGGAACTGGGATGAAGAAATATCCACTCTTATTTTCTCACTTTTCTTCAATAGAGATAGTATGCTATGAACTCCCCTAACAGAGAGCATAAGCGAGATTATTAATATCATTATTATTCAGAAGATAAACCTCTTTTCATAGACAAAAATATGTATAAATTATCAAGATCAAAGGAGAATTGTTTTTGGGGTAGTAATGTGTAGCATCTTCGCTTGAAGACAAGTTATGAATGGAGTTCTAGTGGGTGCGATGACCAGGATTTAGTTGAGCGAAGAGTTATTTGAAAACTTGAGTTGTAGAAACATACATTTTTACAGTTTTGTAAGAAGAAGAAATACCGGGAAGTTTGAGTTAGAGAAACCACTAGAGTTTTTTATGTCAAAAGATAATAATTTTTTGTCGAGTAGTAAAAGTAGGGTATTGGATTTTCCTATTTTGAAAAGACATTTTCATCAAGCAAACAGTATAAAGACCTAATAGACTATCAGTAGCCACAAATATCAAATAAAGAGGACTCTAAGATCAACATATGTATCAACTCACTTTAGTTGGTGGCTTAAAAACGTTAATCAGTAAGATGGCTTGCAGATAAAATTTTGAGAAAATTACATTCCCTCAACGCTCTTTTTGGTGTAAAATACACTGATCAATAGGTAATTATTAAGAAAATAAATTTTTCATTTATATGATAAACCTGTCTTATTTGCTTCAGAAAAGGGAATAGTTATTATTCTTAAGAAGAACATAACGTGGGTATGGCATGCATGTACCAAGGTAGGCTATAGGCATTACAGGACCTTTATTTCATAGTTAAATTTGAAGGATTGTTCGAAGTGTTTCCAGGTTCTAACGAAGTATCATCGTTTTCTGTCATAATAAGAAATTCATGTATTTTTGTTAGTCTGGCTGCAGATGACCGTCGTGCATAATTTTGAATATGCACTATCTCTCTGATCCATGTAAGAGGAGACATTGGGCAGTATTTCTATCAATATTACCTCAGCCTCTTCTGTTATATCCATCCCTTCAATTTTAACTCCAAGGCCTCCAAGTCAGCTTCTTCAGGATATGGATGACTGATGTTGGTCAAAACGA
>NC_061109.1:36644636-36654636 GCF_015104395.2 Macrobrachium nipponense
TCAAGTTTATACATTCCTTGACTGATGTTGATATTATGGTTGCAACTTTATTTTATAAAGCTAGATTCAATGATGTTGCTTTCCATTGCATTATTAGAATACACAATCGTTTTTGCCCCTTCCCAGTTAATAACATGATTGTTCTCACTATCATGTACAAAAATTTCTACTTTTTCCCTGTGCATACCTCACATATTTTTCATGTTGTTCTATTCTCTTTTCCAGTGCTTTATCCGTTTGACCAATGTAAAAGTTGTCCCAAGTCTTACATAGTATTTTATATACACGTCCTGTAGTATTGTCGGGAGAGTTCTTCATAAGTACATGTTTCATTGTTTTATTGTTTTTAAAAGCGACATTAACACCAAAATTCTTCAGGAGAGGGGAGGATATCTTTCGTATTATTATTTAGGGTAGTGCAAGCAAATTTTTTGTGTTGTAAGGTTCTTTTTGGTTTTGAAATGTGTTCTTTTAGGCCGCATCTAATGTTTGTTTAGTACACTGTCAGGATATTTCAGTTTCTTACCTGCTTTCCGAATCTTATCTATTTTCTCATTTATATAGTATGGGCTACATACCCGTAATGCACGTAGAAACATAGATGTAAACACTTATTTTTTGAACTTGTTGTTTTGTCCAGAATGGAAATGCACAGAGGAAGAAATGCTAGTAGGTTTTCTGTAAACACTATATTTAAACCCATTACTATTTCTCCGTATGAGGACATCCAACAAGGGAAGGCATCCATAATTTTCCATTTCCATAGTAAATTTAATTGATGGTACTAGTTGATTTAACCTGGTCATACACAATTTATGTTGTCAACATATTTGAACCAAACTACATTGCGTGGAATTAGTTTGCTTAATATTTTCTTTTCAAAAAATTCCATATATCAGTAACTTAGCACTGGGGGCATAAGATTTCCCACTGCTATACCAAAATTTTGTTAGTAAAATTTTCCACTGAATTCAAATTTACATTCTTTCACACATAATTTAATCAGTTCAATTAACGTGCTTTTAGAAAATGCGATATCCAGCTGTATGTTTTCTAATGATTCCAATAAAAACTTCAGTAGATCATCAATTGGCACCTTTGTGAATAATGATCCTACGTCAGAACTCACAAGCTTCTATTCACTATTAACATGTACATTATTTAGTTTACTTATGAAATCCACATTATTCTTGATATTGGCATTAGAGATGGTACCTACCAATGGGTTAAGGATATCCACTAAGTACTTCGCTAGTTTGAGATGCGGAACCCACTGAGCAGGAAAGCTATTGTGGATTCTTATTGCACAATACATATACAGTAGCGATGGAGAAGTCACTCGCAACTTCTTTATTGGGCTTTCGTTACTTTTTAACAGACTTTTCACTTTGCTATGGAAAGCACAATTCTCATTATCTCATTACGTAAGACTTGCGACAACTTTTGCATTAGTCAAACGGGTAAAGCACTGGAAAAGAGAAAGGAACAAAAAAAAATGTGTGAGATGTGCTTAGGGAAACAGTTATATTTTTGTACATAGTAATGAGAACAATCATGCTATTGACTGGAAAGGGGCAAAGAGAATTGTGGACTCTAATAATACAATGGAAAGGAATACCATTGAATCTAGCTTTATAAAAGAAAGTTACAACCATAATATGAACATCAGTCAAGGAATTAAAACTTTATTCTTTAATATCAAAAGAAATTTGTAAATTGTTTATGTGAAAGGTTGGCAGTAGAGATATATGGAAATGGGATTATTATATATGTAAACATAATAAGGGGGTAGTAGTGCTAATGAGATTTCCAACCCCGCTTCCCTCACGCCTGTCAGGTGAAGATTTGTTGTCTCCTACAGTGGGTACGTTTATCAATAGTGTCCCTTAAGAATATATTGTGAATTTTAACCAAATGAGTTTTGAAAGCCACTACTACCTTGACACCTGCCTGTGAGCGCATATGCAGTCTCAAATGGTTGAGTGTATGTTTGTCAGTAATGTCTCTGTAGTATTATATATGTGTGACTTCTAATACTATGTATCAGTCCTTCGTCAGTGGCTTGGAAATAAAGTCGAAACTGGTCAGGACCTACACCCTGCACCTTATTTTACACCTATGGATATGTGTGATATATCTATATCTATATCTATATATGTATATATATATATATATATATATATATATAATATATATATATATATATATATATATATGTGTGTGTGTGTGTGTGTGTGTGTGTGTGTGTGTGTGTGTGTGTGTGTGTAAATAAATTCTTCTGTTAAAACAGGATGCATCTGAAGTATAAAGGGCTCATTAAAACACTCTGGTTTTAAAAATAAAGACTATATTTCGGTAGACTGACTTCTACCCTTATCAAGTAATGAATGACAAAAGAAGTTACATTTGCGAAATATATAGTGGCAGATATGCCTTAGGTGATGCCTGGAATCACAGCTAAGCCAACGTTGGTTCTGTTAATTGTCTCAATCTGTTTCATCGTTGCCTTAAGGAAGATATTGTCTATATGGTCAGATTCCTAGGCTGCATTGGAAAGGTTGATCCTATTATCTAGTAGTTTTTTTCAGTGAAGATTCTACCATCTGATATTTGTATCGACAATTGCTCTTGTATAAAAATCGGGAAGCACTCATGTTGAGTTAATCTTTCCGAGAGAGATGTTTCAGTTAAATGATAGAATGACTAATCACAATCCCTACAGAGGCCTTCATTAACTCCTATGTCTTTAGAAACTGGTTTTTGCTGAATGGTAATTAAGGATTTCCCCAATGTATCTGGGTAAGTGAAGATGTGTATTTTTCTTTTTCTGTTTTCTATGAGTTTGTAAAAAATACTCTTTGCTTTATGTATGGATTTTTCTGTTATGTGCTTGGGATATTTTAACAAGACTAGTTAATTCTGATTGTTTCAAGTTCTTTGTTAAGAAAATCTGGGGAGCAAATTCTCAGAGTTTTTAGAAATAAGTTAGTTACTATGCTGAGCTTAACTAAATGCCATGATAGCTGTAAAATTGTATGTATGAAAGTGAGAATGTCGCTTTCCTATAGACAATGAATTTATAGTTGTTATTAGTTCTAATGATTAGGACATCTAAAGGGGGATATGGTTATTGTTTTCCCATTGTACTTTAAATTTTATGCTCGGGAGCAAGGAATTTAATTTTTGTAGAAAGACATCAAAATCGCCCTACACACTTTTCATAATATAAAGGTTTGTTATGGTTTATAATTAAAAATACGCCATATATAACTTTATTAACACAGGACTAAGCGGGCTCCCCATACTGCAACCAAATTTCTAACGGTAAAAGTTATCACCAAAGGAAAAGACGTTATTAGTGACGCAGAGTTCTATAAGTTGCATTATTTTATTCAAATCTATGGGGAGGTGGTCAGCAAATGGCTCTAGTTTGTTTTTGAGGAACGTTAATACACCTTTTATAGGTATTTTCGTGAAAAGGGAGTCTACGTCTAGGCTGAGAAGTTTTACGTTTTGTATGGGGATATTTGCCCACCTAAATTTGTTGCAAAAGTCTTCTGTATGTTTTATATGATTAGGGGAAAAAGTTCCTAAAAAGGGGGATGTTAGCTCGGCTAACCATTTAGAGATTCTGCAGTTAAAAGCTCCAGAACATGAAATAATGGGACGGAAGGGAATGTTATCTTTGTGAGTTTTGGGAAGGCCATAGAAAAAAGGTAATTTGGGATTAATTGTTTAAAATTTTTCCAAAATTTCTATATTTTTCTTACTTTTACCGATGTTTCTGATTTTTCTGAAGAAATCTATTGGGACATTATGGCTCAGGATTTTTTTTAATATCTCATAAGTAGTTGCATCATTTAAAAGGTAACTGATCTTTGCTTGGTGGAAACTTTTGTCCATTAACACAATTTTACCGTCTTTATCTGATCTGGTGATTATACTGTCTAGTTTGTGGAGTGAGTTTATAGCTAACATGAATCTTTTAGGCAGGGGGTGTGTGTTATTGTGTCTAAACATCCTAACCAAACAGTTGGAAAGAAAGTTACCAGGAAAACAAAAGGATCTAGAATACCAGATGGTTAATTGTCAAAAGGGTAAAAATCAATGAGGTAATTCAGGATTATCGGATATTACACGGTCACAAACTCAAACATAGATTTAACCATAAGAGAAACTAAAACGTAGTCATACAAGGTCCAAAAACATTTTTAAAACCGAATGTATCATTTTTGTTGCTTATATTTATCTACAACTATTTTTCATTATGAAGGCTTCGAGTTTAAAAAAACCAAGTCTTACATCATGAACACTACCATTATTTGACTTGATGAAATAAGGTTCATTGATATTCCTGTTAACTGCTTCACTACATGGGATTAAAACTCTCGCTGGAGTCCAGGTAATAGGATGATTTAAATCTCTCATATGTAAGAATTATGCATTCGATATTTGTCCAATTCTCACAAAATATTGGTGCTGTTTGATTCGTTTTGAAAGGGATTTTCCATTTTGTCCGTAATATATTTTATGACACTTTTTAGAAGAAATTACATATATGCAGCCGGGGACATCTTTATGGGAATTTTTTATTACTAAACTCTTAACAATAATATTACTGAAAACAACATTTATGTTAAAAAGCTTTAAAATTCATATCTTCCAAAGGCCTTGGGTATTTAAGTTTCAAGACAATGTCATAAATGGTTTTAATCTCAGCGTCAATAAACTGTGCGCTACAGACATGTAAAGGCCTTACGAAAATCCCAGATAAAAAAGAAAACTTAACATTTTGATGGTGATTGGAGTAATAATAATAAAAAAAAACAATATTTGCTGATTTTTAAATGACTGAAAAGGTAAAATTTGTATTATTTGTATGGACAGTTACAGTAAATTCTATAGAAGGGACTAAATTACAGAGATTAATAAGGAATTCCTGGAGATTTTCGTGAACTGCCCAAATACAGAAAATATCATCCGCATACCTAAATCATATGCATTTTTTAACCAAAATTCTTGGTAAGAGTTTTGTTTAAAAAGGACAGGAGATAAGGAATTACCCATAGTCATGCCAAACTTTTGTCCATAAAATTCCCCATTAAAACAAAATTTACTATCTTTGATACATAACCTTATGAGACTAATGAGGTTCGCTACAGTTGAAGGAATATCAGCACGTTCTAATTCTTCCTTCAAAAATTCAAGTAAATCATCTAAAGAACTTTTGTAAATAAAGAGACAACATCAGATCTAACCATATTAAAGTCAAAATTCAAAATTAAACTATTCAATTTATTTGTAAAATCTACATTGTTTTTACATTCGTGTTAGAAATGTTTCTTACCAATGGTGCAAGAATTTTCACAAGCCATTTAGATAAATTATACGTAACTGAGCCTACTGAGCTAATGATTGTTCTGATTGGGTTATTGATTCTGTGTGTCTTGACTAGACCGTACATTAAGGTAGGAAGACGCATTGGTGTGTAAACTGTTTAATTAAATGGTCTAAGCCCTTTAGAATGATTTAATTTGTTTACTAAAGTAAGAGTTCACTGTCTGTGTAGGATCAGACCTCAGTTTCGTATACGTTTCACTATCATTTAATAATACTATTGTTTAATTTAAATAGTCACTTTGTTACTTGCACTTTTTCATCCTTTTTAAGGTTTTTATAAGCTGGGAGGTATTTTATGGGTACACTAGGGGACTAAACTTGGCTATAGCACCATGCACAATTCCTTTACAAATATTGATGTCCTCAAGATATAAATTATTACTAAATTTTTCTAAATAACAAAATGGTTTGAAAATATCGACATCATCAAGGTTACTGTCAGAAACACCAAAGCTTAATCCATGTCCCAAAGCCGCTGTCGTAGCAGGTTTGTGCGCTAAATTAACCATAAAGTCTAACTTGACATGTTTAGTCCAGTCGCTTGCAGCAATAAGGTTCTTAAGCTTGAACTGAAGCCTCCTTTCAAGATGGATGTAACACTTTCCCAGTTTCCCGTACCAATAATCCGGCATCTGATTCCTCCACTCCAAAGAAACAGGCTAATTAAAGCCATACTGTCTGCTTTTGAGGGTACGAAACACATCATCTACTTCTACTTATGTGATTTCGATGTGTTTTTTAATTATGATGTTTTGAAACTCATCGAAAGGTCGCTCCACTAAACGTAGAATTCTCTTTGGTTAAATCGACTTAGGCATCACTTGCTCACTCATACACTTCCGTAGAAAGTTAAGTCGATGGTTCAGTTTGTTAACTTTGATAAGAGCATTGCAGAAAGACGTCACGAATAGAACAAGGCTCGGAAAAGGGACAGTGTAACATTCCATAGAAATGATAAAAATTTCACCTTTTCAGTCTTTCGAAAATCAACTAACATTGCCTCTTTTGTTCATTATTATTCCACTAACCATCAAAACGTTAAATTCTCTGTTTTTTTTCTGATATGTTCTTAAGGGCTCTGCGTGTCTGTAGGCCGCAGTTTATTGTCGCTGAGATTAAAATTATATATGACATTGCATCAAAACTTAAATACCCGAAGACTTTTGTAAATGTGCCATGGAAATGAGCTGGAAAAACATTTTATTTAACTAATGACAAACTTGAATTTGGTAAACATAACATTTTCTAATTACCGTATGATGAAAGGTTTTTAGGTACTCTTAGCATATAAAAGCTTTCCAACATAAATGTTGTTTTCAGTAATATTAATGTTAAGAGTCTAGTAATAAAAAATTCTCCTAAAGATATTTCTGGCTGCATATATGAAATTCCTTGTAAAAAGTGTGATAAAATATGTTACGGACAAACTAGAAAATCACTTTCACAACGAATCAAACAGCACCAATATTCAGTGAGAACTGCCTAAATATAGAATGCATTATCCGTACATATGAGAGATATAGCTTTAGTTTCTCTTATTTTTAAATCTGTTTTAGTTTGTGATTATCTTTTTGATTTTTACCCTTTTGACAATCTTCCTTCCAGTATTCTGGATAACTTCGTTTACCGTTTAACATTCTTTTCAACTGTATCTTATTTGTGCCCCCACATTGTCTCATTAAAGGACGAAAGAGCTCGGTAAGAATTTCTGCCTATTATTTTCCTGTCGTGACCGGCTTCTTTGGTTTTAACCCACCCATATTCCAGTCCCCCTCTATCTGCCTTCTATAAAGGTTGGTGTGTACCTCCAGCAATGACTAATCTATCATTATTTACATTTGGTTTTAAAGAGATTATTGTATAAGTTATTTGTATTTATAATCAACAATATTTGTTCTTTTATTACAGCCTTGAAAATAAGACATGTTGTCTTGAAACGTCGGCACTAATAAAGGATGGTTTTATGTACCAGCCTGTTTCCACTGCCCTCTTTCCTCCACATATCTGACTGATTAGCTATCCTGCATGCGGCATGTGTCCTTTATACATACACACACACACACACACACACACATACACACACACACACACACACACACACATATATATATATATATATTATATATATATATATATATGTGTGTGTGTGTGTGTGTGTGTGTGTGTGTGTACATACATACATACATATATATATATATATATATATATATATATATATATATATATATATATATATATATATATACATATATGTGTGTGTGTGTGTGTGTATGTGTGTGTGTGTGTGTATTATATTTATCTGATAGATTTAATGGAAGGGATGTTAGCAAACAATTCTTTATTGTATGTATGTAATCTAAAATCTTTGTACTTCACTACGTCTTATGTTCTTTAAATCAGAACATCATTAGTGACAGACCATTATATCGATATGATATCCTGGAAAGTAAATAGTGTACATATGTTAATAAATTTTAACTTTTCAGTGTAAAACGCAAATTTACTGGATAAGATAGCTTCCGTAAATGTTCTATTGTCAATGTAATGGAGAATATGATTTTGTTTATTCAGTTTTGCTGGCTAGGTATTTACAGCCAGGTATTTGAATCATTTAAAAAATATGATTAGTATTGCTTGGTCACAGGACTCAAGAGCTTCGTTCCACAGATCAACATGGCTTGTCGGCTCCTGAGCTCTATATGTTCTTCGATTTTGTCCAGCTAATTGAGGAACTCACGCATACTTTTGGTAAGAGATCAAATCCTAGATCTGCGAGTACATAGTTACTCCGACCATTGCACCATTGAGATAGACATATTTGTCAATCAGTATAGTTCTAATGCCACCATTGGAAAAATGGTCTTGTTGAAATCTAAAGCCAACTTGTAAGGCACTCAGTATCAGATCCAGATCCCAAGAAGTTGAATAAAATGCTGATGGATATTTTACTAAGGTATTTCCTTAGTAAGGTCATCCAACTCAGAACAAATGACCAGACATGGTTTGATGATACATGTAGACACACAAAAACAAACAGACCAAATTCAACACATGGATACGAAATAGGTCAAATGAAAATGACCCCATTTTTGCTTAGTATAGCCGAAAGAGTGATGATTCCTCAAAGATGAACCTTGACGGAATTACTCAGCCTCATGTGTGGTAGACCAAATTGGTATCATTACTCTTTGAGTTAGGCTCTTGTTCCATTCTGCCACTACCAATAGATGATGGTAAATTGGTTACTGTCCCTAAGACAAAGGCGAAACTGCTTCGTCCAGCTTTTGAAACTAAACAATCAGCTGAGGATGTTCATTTTTCCGATACTTGTCATCCTGAACCTATTCTTACAAAATTTGCATTTCTTTTTAGGGATATTAGGAAAATTCTTGATAATCTTGATAGCTGGAGTTGAGAAGATCCTGATGGTTTCTTCCTTTTGTTTTGTTTCAAAGGTTTCTAGCACGTTATCTCTCATGATTAGTAGATTATATCAATTTTTAGGACGACGTGAAGTCTTTGCGCATGAGCACAGACATAATAAGTGCCTTTTCCAAAGAATTGCATATCTGCAGTCTGCAGTAACTACAGGCCAATTTCTGTTTTTCCTATTCTCTCCATACTTGAAGAGACACTTATTTTCAAACCACTGCATAAGTATATCTTAATGTAAAGAATTGCTAGCTGATAGTCAATATGCAACTAGAAGCAGTTACGTACCTGCAATGCTCATTCGAATTTGATATGTCATTTGCAAGAGAATCTGGGTAAGGGCTTCGAGTGTAGAGTAATTGAACTAGATTTTGATGCTGCTTTTGATCTAGTAAATCACAAGGCACCTATTTAAAAATTTCAGAATCTTGGCATAGGTGACTATGTTTTAGGTTTCTTGGTTTTATGGAATCTTAAGAAACCCAAAACCTATTGTGTTCTTGGTCCACTGTTACATATAGGACATATATATATTATATATATATATTATTATAATATATATATATATATATATATATATATACATATATATGATATATATAATAAATCAATATATATAATATATATATATATATCTATATATATATATATATATAAATATTTATATATATGTTATATATATATATATATATATATATATATATATATATATATATATATATAAAAGTGATATAGTTGTTGTCCTGGAAAACAAGATTGTTCAGTAAGCCGATGATGCAACACTTTTGTGGGTGTTATAAAGTCTCCACTTATGAAGCTGCCCTTAGTCTCAATCGCGATATGTGGTGAATTAGTTAATGGCATAGTCATTGGGTACATGGTTGAACCTGAGTAAATAAAAAATACTATTGATTGGCAGATTTCGTACAGATTTCCCACTCCATCCTCCCATTCAGGTAGATGGGACTCTGCTGAATGGGTCTGAAGCTTTTACCATTCTTGGTTGAACTGTTGACTCATCTTCCTTTTAAGAAACATCTAATGAAAGTATCAGCAAATACCGCACGGAAGTTAGGCATTGCATGCAAAACCTCATATCTATAATCAATACAAAATGTTTTAGATTATATCATTTGTCCTTAAATGGTTCGTTGTGGTAGGTTTATGG
>NC_061109.1:36664636-36674636 GCF_015104395.2 Macrobrachium nipponense
TATATATATATAATATCATATATATATATATATATCTATCTGTATATATATATATCTATACTATACAGATATATAATTATCTCTATATATATATCATATATATATAATATATATATATATCTCTATATATCTTCTCTCTATATCATCTCTATATATCTATATATATATATATATATATCGATATATATGTATATATATATATATATATATAATTATATATATATATATATATATATATAGATATATAGTATTAAACTGATGGACTTAAGGGAAAATGTAAATTACACTTAACTAAGATTATTATTATGTAGATCAGAAGTAATTATACAGGAGCTAAAGGCTCTAGCTCCATGGCACTGAGGTTGCGTTAATTTGCAAAGGAATTAGTGCCACTGGGAAAACCCAGTAAATTATAAATCCCTTTAATGAAGAACCCGGCATTTACAGAAATTAGACTCTTGTACAGTTATGGCAAATCATACAAAAAAATTTTATCAGCAGCTCTTCATTTTTGATACTTTGGGATTCGGGATAGGTGATAAGTTTTACAAAACTTCTTGCGTCTCCTAATTCTGCAAATTAAGGATGCACTGTAATTCTCAATCGAAAAGCGCGATTAATATAATTGGGATCTTGCTTAAGGCAGAGACTGTAAGTTACTTAACACTGTTATGAGTTAGCAATATAAATGAACACTTCTAGTTACAAGTCACAAATATTTCCTCACTTCACTTCTTCTCTGAAGGAGATGCAAGGTGTGGGGGGGGGGGGGGGGGAGTTGAGTTTATATATGAGAGCAGACAGTAATTAAGGAAGTAAAAGAATGGTGCATCAAGCAGATTTCAAATCCAAACGTACCTGGTTCGTGACAAATCGTGTCTTGAGTAGAGTGCCTGGCACTGGCGAAATGAGATTAGGGGGAAGAATTGTCTCGACCCCCAGATAGAGATAAGGTCTGTGTGACCCGTATGTTCAGAACTACGTCTGCTAGGTGAATGCCAATTGGGGGGAGACTTTTCTATTCTGTGCGTCTCTTTCTTTTGTCTCTTGTTTCGAATCTTGGCGCCGACTTCTTTTTGGGTTGGTCTGGAAAGAAATTCACAGGACAACACCAGGTATGGAAAAATAGGACAATGGAGGTAATTTAGCTGTACGAGAAGCAGAGATTTTGGGAGGAAGTAGCGAAGTAGGCAAATCAGTCGTGTCCAATTGTTAATGAGGAAAGGAGTGGGCAGATGTGGCTTCTGTACGCCATCTTATGTGCTCTTGGTTTGACTAAAAGTGAGAAAAATATTGTACTTATTTTATTTAGATTTATTAAGACTGAGGGCTCGATGCGCATCTCCTGTTTGCTGTTACAGCTCACCACAGAAAAAGACATTCTATACCTTTTTTCGAGCGTGAATGTCTTAACAAGCACGGATGATTAAGAAATCTTACTATCTCTCTTACAGCTTTATGTCCCATTACTTAAGATTAAATTAAAGCTAGGTTCGCCTGCAAGATTTGGCTAAGTTTTAAGTTTTACTCTATATGGCTTGTAGCCTATGAGCAAATACATGTAGCAAATAATTCACTGTAAGTTGAATGATTAAATATTAGTTACATATTTCAATGTTTATGGTATTTCATCACTTAGAGTTTATCCTAACTACACAAAAAGATATTTTAACCTTAGCTAATTATATACATTTTCATACAAACGCTAATATAATGTATATGGGGGTTCTTGACCCACTGTTTAACTTCAGGCAGTACGAACAAATAATTGTACCAGTATGACTAGTAGATGGCACTTTGTAATTTGCACCAGTGCATAGTAAGGTTAATAGGTAGAATAAGGAGTGAATGTTAGGGCAAAAGGAAAGGGGGCTAAGTTACAAAATGTGACATGGAGAGTGCCTTGGTACCTGCCTCTGGATGAGGGTGCCAAGTACTTGAGGAGGAAGTACGTGATTAGTGAGCAGATTAGATGGGAAGAAAAGGTTTAACTATATGAATACACACACTCAACGGGTGGGAAGTATGAGTATGAAGGTAGTAAGTGGCACTTCCTCTGGATTAGGTGCCATCACACCCAGATAAACTGGGCACTGTGCCAGGTTTGGGCAAGTGACAGGAGAGCTCAGTGGCTCTTGTACACTACCTGTAGGACCTACACCTTGTACCTCTCTTCCTTGGTCTTTGTCTGCCCTGCATGTTTGTTGGTATAGGAGGACCCTGTGACACCAGATCCAAAGGGGGAGGTGGCATCTTAGGCACTCCTGCTGTCTCAACAAAGGGAGTTTTCATGGCATCAGCAATCATTGTCATTTGTTGCCACAGTTCAGTTAGTTCAGCTTTCAGCTGGGCCATGGCCAAAGTTTTAAGAGTATCCTTCTCTGGAGATGTGGAAGAAGAGGAAGAGGGTTTGTCAGTTGTTGGGGCTTCACAGGTGGCAATGACCAACTCAGGCATGGTTTGCGAGGCCACACCTTTGTGTGAGTTTCTGCCATGGTCGTGGGAATCCGAATAGGGCTCAGGTTTAAGTGGGATTAACTCTTGGTCCACCACTGGTGTTGGGGCCAAGCCAGGAGGTAAGAGTGTACCCATTTGGAGATCTCCTGGAGGGTGATGTGGTGTGGGCTCTGGCACTGGATTAGAGTCCGGGCCAGGCACAGAATTTTAACTAGATAACGGCTCAACATCCAGGATGGATGGAGCGAAGCACTGCTCAGGGCACTCAAGTGGCACTGGCAGTATGTTAAGTACAGTTCGCGGAGGACTCTCTGTGGAGGCCTTCAAATCTTATCCTAGGAGGCTGTCATAACCTACAGGAAGAAACTTCACTACTGCAAGTCAGCAGATTTTTTATTGGTAAGGTCTGGTGACCCTTAGTTGATGAGGTTATGTCTGTCAACGGTAGCTCCATAGGGGACGCAATCTTCTCTTGTGAAAGAGATTTGTGCACCAGAGTCGTCAAAAGCTCAGACATGGCGTGCATGGTAGTTACCTGTGGGAGATGCCACAGTGATAGGACCAAGGCAATGTCAGGTGTAGTGGTCTTGCTTGGGTGCCTTGCCCATAAGGCAGAATGTCCGTAAACTCTTGGTGGTACTGTTCCATTAAGAGAAGCAGGCCTGTTGCTGGCTCGGGGAGGCATTGCACCCTCTGAGCTCATAAGGGTAGCGGTGGTCATAGTGTGTTGGCTGTCACGTAGTATGTTGCAACACTGCTCAATGTTACGTCCAGTTTGCTTGCAGAAGTTGCAAGTTACTGGTTTAGAGATAGGCCCATTCTTGGTCATGGGCCATTGTGGGCATAGAATTTTGAGGTGAAATTTTCTTGCCGAGAGAGCTGAGTTGGGGGTGATGCCAAATGGCAGCATTCAGCAATGGTAATGGGACATTTCTCATATATATAGGTGGTGAGTGCTCTTGGAGCATGATAGAAGAAATCTTCCAATTGCACCAGCTCAGAAAGGACCTCAAGCATTTTGATTTCAAGGGAATTCAGCCAACGATTGAAATTTTTCCCTTTGTGGTACGTCCAGTTCGCCCAGGACTCTCCGGCTTCCTTAGGTAGGCTACGCCAGCGTTGTCTCCAGCGCTCAGGAGTAATTTCATAAGCCTTGTTGACCGCTCTTCTTACAACTTGAAGATCTCCCTGTTCAGCAGTGGTCAGAGTCCACAGAGCAATCAAACCCTTACCCTTCATGTGTTTGCTAAGGATCAGCGATATCTCAATTCCAGTGGGGTCAAAATTTGCAAACACATTCTCTATGTGATCAAGCTACGCTTCCGGTTCAGTTTCTGCTCATGATGCTTTGGGCGGGCTGGGCTGTAGTTGGAGAGGGGTGATCAGCTCTATGTTGGGTGAGAGCCATGGCACTATTGTGGTGAGCTTGTTCAAGAGCCAACTCTTGGGTATGCTGAGCTTCTTGCTAGGCTCTCTCTGCTTCTCGCTCTTTTCTTGCCCTCTCCTCTCTGGCTTCTCTCTCGGCTCATCCAGCTTCTCGCTCTCCTTGGACTTTAGTCACTTGGGTGTCAACCCAAGTTGTTAGGGTTTCTCCTCGAAGGGACAGACCCTGTCCGACTTCTAGAAAGTTCTGGTTTAGTTCAGCATAAGAAGCCATGTTTGTGTGAGAGAGGTGCAGTGTTGCGTATTTGTCCTCTACACGGAATGGTGAGTACCCCCCAAATGGCACTGGTATTAAGTAAAATGGTGTGCCATAGAACAGGTGAAGCACTGTGAAAGCAAGGCCAAGATGGAACCACAGGTTGGGAATCTGTGGAAACACCAAGGCAGGAAAATAGGAAGAGAGGGCCAAGACAGGTCCTCAGTTTGCGAAACCGGGGGAGCTGCCAAGGCTGGGGATAGGAAAGAGAATAAAAGTTCCTTGCTGGTCCTGTGGGATGAAGGTTTATTCAAAGTAATGCTCGAGGCACTGGGCCAGATACCTGTAAATGGCTTGGAAAAGCCAAGGACTGAAAGGCCAATGGAGGAAGTCCTTACAGGATGAATGGTTAGGTAATTACACACGAGAATTGGTCGTCGTTGAGTGTGAAGGGGTGTGCAGCGAACAGTTAGTAGCACTGGTAGTGTGTAGATCTTGTTAATAAAGAACAGGCTAGTTGATCTTCCCAAAAAAAACAAAGTTTGTGGAGTAAATTTTATTCTGCTCTCATAAAAGGTGCGTGTTCAAGAATGTCTTTCCTATAGAAAATTCGTTAATGATTAAACCAATAATACAACAGGGAATAATAAGGTTGTTAGCGTTATGGAAGGTTCTAAGTGAAAGTGAAAGCGATTTAGTGCTTATCCCTCCAGAACTGTCCTGGTTTTAGAGCATCACCATGGGAAATTTTGAATAAATTTGCCATTTGTTGTGGATTTTCTCTAAAATGATTAGACGGCCTATATAATACCTTTCTCTTTACATATGATATTCAGCCCTCGCCTATTTCATCATTAGTTGAGCCTAATGATGTATACTTATTTCTAAATGTAAAAGCTACGAACCCTCCCAGGTTCTATTTCTATTAAATTTTCTACTTGATCTTCCTTAGTCTCATTCTCATTGTTAACAGGCAGAAGGTACTTCATGAGACACGCATAGATACACAACTCGGAATCTAGACCATTGGGAGCAACATTTAAGCTTTGAGATGGACCACTTGCATGTAAGTACTCTGTAGTGACACAAGATGTAGCTTCATCATTATTACATATATCAAGACCTGACTGGTTAAACTATTGTCTCAACCCATTATGAATAACCGTAGTCTATATTTAAATTCCAAAGGTTACGGATGTTCGTGACAATGACCAATTTGTCGTATGAAGGAAAAGAGATGTTCGACGGTGTCTTGACATAGCCGTCTTGTCAACAGGAACTCTAATCCATACAGGTCATGCAAAAAGTTATACAATTTAGATGAAATAATAATGCCCTTTTGGAACAGAAACATTTTACCTTTCACTTTAACATTACTAGCAAAATCAATCATTTGATCAAGTATTTCGACTTGACGTAGACTGTTCGAGAAAGCATCTCTACCTTTCATTACCATATCATATTTCATGCACGAGTTCATCAAGTCAAACCCCTTTTCATCACTCTGCCATTTCGATCTGGTGAAAATATAAATGCATATGCTTCAGTAACAAGTGTGTGTGTGTACGTATATATATATATATATATATATATATATATATATATATATATATATATATATATATATATATATATATATATATATGCACATTGTTACTTTCGTAAGGCATATTTCCTCTCTATAACCATAAAATGCTGGAGAAGTGTTTGCAACATTTTCAGATTTCCTATTTAGCATAGAGGTAGTATGTTTAATAATGTATGTTCAGATTTCGCATAATATAAATTAAAAGTTAAGATAACATAGAATGTGAAAAAAGAGATAAATTTTTGCATTGTACATTAGCCGCGAGGCTTGCTCGGTTTTGTTTTCATAACTTGTCATCACTCGAGATAAAGAAAGCTCGAAGTCTCCGTTTTGTTTTGGAATCCTGTCAACACTTCTGATAAGGGATGTTTATTGAGCATAAAACATACATGACTGGTTTCAAACATGTATGTCTTTGCTGAGTAATCACATGGAAGGATTGCACCATCTTTTGTAGGATCGTTCTAGAATCTTCTGTTTAAGCATACATCATCTTTGAGAAGTGACATCATTTAGTTTTGCTTTCAAAATAATTAATCATTCCTTTCATATTAAAATACTTTTATTGTCTTAAATCATGTAATAATATTTGTTATTTGTGATTGTAATTCCAATTTCTTTTTATATATGGTTTTGAAATAGAATTCTTATGAAAGTAACTGTCTCTCGGCCCCAAAACGTTTTGTGATGAAATCCACTGTTAAGCTACCGTGCGAAAGGAAATTTCATTCTGACTTAAGACCTCATTGCATTTGGGTCTCTCTCTCTCTCTCTCTCTCTCTCTCTCTCTCTCTCTCTCTCTCTTTCCCGCGCCACACAGTATCCTATGGCAGGATATTTGTTTATACTCAGTCTATGGTGGGCTGTAATGTAAACCACAATGGAGAAGAAAGAGTGTATTGTGCCTTCATTGAGCGCATTTCAGGAGGAAAAATACAGACAACGCCCAATCCATTGGTTGGACTCTGCATGCACTGCAAGAGACATTAGGCGCATTTGCCACGTTATTCGAGGATCTAAAACGGGGTGGCAACAACTTTTTCAGTATCTTCCGTCTGTCTCAAGCATCTTTCGAGTGACTACTGTGGGTGCTATATTATTTATAATAAACTTCATCAGCAAAACACGACATGAAGAATGCAGATATAGTCAAATTCCGATTTTTGTAGTCTTCGAGACTTTTATCCCATAACACAGGTTTCGTCTCCACTAAAGATATAAGATCTTTATCGATTTCACGTTCCATAACAAGACGTACCGACTAGGGTATCTCTCCCGAGATCTCGACCATGTTTAGCCCAGTTTAGTCTCCCTGGATTTGGTTTTAAATCCCGGAAGTTTCAGTTTCATATTTCTTGTATAATTTGCATTCAGTGTATAAAAAACGTCGGGGAAGAGACTTCAAGATTCAACCGGATGTTCAGTTTCTTACAACATTCTTACACCATGAAAACATAATGATAGATAGCATATGCATCATAAAATAACAATAATATCCTTTTCCTTATTTAGGTAATTCAATATATATTACGAGTTATAATTTTTATCTCATTTACAAAATATGTTCTTATTAGATCCGGTACGTTTTCATCTCTTTAATATTATGAGAGAGAGAGAGAGAGAGAGGTCGATAGAGGCTATATTCTGGATGCGCATATATAATATTCCCGTAGAGTTACGTGACGTCACGGGGATAGATAAGTGGAGTCAATTTGAGGTTGGGGGTTGAAAGGATGGTTTTATTCCCGTAGAGTTACGTGACGTCACGGGGGGTAGGAAAGGTGGAGTCAATTTGGGGTCGGGGGTTGAAAGGATGGTTTTATTCCCGAAGAGTTACATGACGTTACAGGGGTAGAAAAGTGGAGTCAATTTGGGGTTGGTGGTGGGGGGTTGAAATGATGGTTTTATTCCGGTAGAGTTACGAGACATCACGGGGGGTAGGAAAGGTGGAGTCAATTTGGGGTCGGGGGTTGAAAGGATGGTTTTATTCCCGTAGAGTTACTTGACGTCACAGGGGGTAGGAAAGGTGGAGTCAATTTGGGGTCGGGGGTTGAAAGGACAGTTTTATTCCCGTAGAGTTATGTGACGTCACATGCGTAGAAAAGTAGTCAATTTGGGGTCGGTTGGGGGGGGGGGGTGTCAAATGATGGTTTTATTCCCGTAGAGTTACGTGACGTCACAGGTGCCCTCGCCCCCACCCCTTTTGGACCTCATGGACGTGCATGAGTTCATCAATAATGTGGAGTCGATTTGGGGTCAAGGGTGGCCACACCCCCTTTTGCACCTCATCTACGTATATCAGCTTATAAGGCAAGTGGAGTCTATTTGGAGTCAGGGGGGGGGCCAAGCCCCCTTTTTCACGTCATCTACGTATATGCGCCGATAAGACAAGTGAAGTCCATTTGGGGTCAGGGGTGGCCACGCTCCCTAGAATAGTGGAGTCTATATGGGGTCAGGGTGGCCACGCCCCTTTTGGGGGCTTTGGGGGGTTGCCCCGCCCCTTTTGGTGGGTTGCCCCAGCCCCTTTTTAGGCCTCACATACGTACATGAGCTTATCAGGAGGGGGGAGGGGGGAGGGGGGAGGGGGGGTGATTAGAAAAGTGGAGTCGATATGGTGTCTTTTCCTCTACTAATAGCCAATCATCCATCGAGAAGGAGGCAAGTTAATGACATAATAAGTTACGTCAATATACATTCGAAAGCCATTCGTCTGAGTTTGCCGGCGATGTCTACAAGAATTCGGTGTTACTCTTATAATTACCAGAATTATGCAACTTTCGTTGCATAATTCTGGCAGGTATTTAAGATATACTGAGCAGTAAACCACAATCACCTTGAGTAAATGAAGCAACTCTTACCTAATCATATTGAGTACGTAGAATATATGAAACCCATGGCATGATCATCTCTTGAGTAATAACATTGAAATTTTAGGATTTATTATCAGTTATAAAGAAAATCATGTATAGGGCACACAAAAAATACCGAAAAGAAGTTATCATAATTTACAAGTTCAGGAGTGCCCTCAAAGGTAAAAATACAACTAATATCGTTGAGAACTAGTAATTCCAGTAAGTGAATAACTTTACCATATGCTGGATTGGGGAATATAGTAAATAAGAACTGGCTGATGACAGGTTAGAACCGAGGCCTCTTAAAATCAGAGGATCAGAATAAAAGAATTGCATAAAAAATTGGACATCCACCCTTCGAACATCAGGCTACAAAGAAATCTCTTCAAATTAACCACTAACCATGGGCTCCAACAAAAATAGGAAGCTATTAGTACGACGAAACATCAAGATAGTGGTAGAAATTATGCTGTAAGGGAAATAATAAAGTTCCCCATGTAGAAGAGATAAAGATGAGAGGGCTATGGAGAGGACTTGAGAAAGAATAGTTCGTGATAGTGGCAGCTGGGCTCCTGTGAGCCCCAAAAGAGCTGGAAGACTCAACCAACGTGGATGGGAACCATGAGAAAAGAAGACTGGAGACGAGTTGGATTTCTGGAAAAGATAAAGCGCAGATAAGACACTTCACGTGGTATGGGCGTAATATTGGTGATGATGATTATGATGTGTAATATCTCGCAAAAATTGGTTACATTATCAAAGGTGGCTAGGCCATCTGCCTATGGCTCATCTTAATGCCATAATCTCCTTCGTTATCATCATTATGTTTCTCCCCAACATGCATGTCTTCCATGTGATAAAAAATTTGGGTGACAATGGAGGGGATGAAATCATATATTTCTTTTCTTTTTTTTTTCAAATAAATCTTTGCCCTCTTGTTTGTTGATTTGATTGATTTTTGGTTTGGTTAAATTTTAAATTTTAATAATTCTCTAGTAATTGTTCCAAATTTACTACTATCTGATGGACGATTCCCCGGAGTGTTAGAAAAGGAAAATTTACCTAAATCCACCTGATTTTTATCTACACATATATATATATTCATTAGGATAAATGTGAAGCTTTTGGCATATTATTTATGAATTATCGAACGGGAATAATAAACATCAAAATCTTACATTTTCGATAAGTGACATTTGTGGTGACACATTCAGTTCTTGGTATACTTGAAATTATCTTTCGCTGTTACTGATATGAATGAGGCCCAAGTAGGTGTACTATATAATTCACATTTAACTCTATTTACTCTACAACATAAGGCAGTTTGCGTTTGGTCTAACTTCAAAACAGAATACTGAATTTTCATCCAAGTAAAAATCAAATAATTAATTGAATTTCTCTCATTTTTTCTCACCCTCAGAAAGTAAAAAAGAAGGTTGTGGTTTCTACACACTAGGAAAGAGC